>NC_059138.1:30255931-30293431 GCF_020740605.2 Lemur catta
AGCCAAACATAACATTCTTTCTTGTGATCTTCCACTTTTGCAGAACTTCCTGTTTGACAAGATTATTTGATGATATCTTTAGAAGTTTCTATATAAAAAAAAAAAACCTGTCCATCCATAAATATTGATTTACTGACTTGTAAATGGCCTTTGCAAGATAGAAAAAGGACAGAGATAAATGACGAGGCTGACAACATGAGAAGAGGGAGGGTTACGATGCTAAATCTAAGAGATGTTTGTGTGACAGAGCAAACAAAGGTGAAACTTAGCCAGCGCTCCCAGTGTATTTTATTTATGTTTGGGTCATGAACTACGATGGGCCATATAGCTGGGGTCTAAGACTATTCTGTGTACAAAGGGTATGCCCTGGAGCTTGGACTGACCAAAAAACCAAAAACAAATAAACAAACCAAAAAAAAAAGAGAAAAAGGAAGAAAGGAAGGAAAGAAAGGAGAAAAAAGGGAGGAAGGGAGGGATGGAATGAGGAAAAGAGGAGAAAAAATTCTGACAGATATTTTCATAAGTAGATAAGAGGAGTCGTGGGGGTAGCAGGAAGGGAAACCAGGGGAAGACGGGCCCTTTGGGCCCACAGCCTCTGTTCCAACCTCAGACCCCAGCCTGTTGCCTTATTGATGAGGACAGACCAGTGACTGCCACAGAACACAGCCTAATTTTAACTCACCGGATGTTGCGGAAATGATTTCTATTGCACTGAGCTATCAACCTATAACTAAGCAAGCTTATTTGCCAAAGATTAGAACAAAATAAAACGAGAAAAAAATAAACACGCACTTACGCTTGCCCCTCCTTCTATCTTCTCCTGTCCTTTCTTCTGGCCACCTCCTCCCTCGTGGATTTTTTTTTCATGAAAAGATCCTGATGTCCACTGTATTTTATGGGGTTGATTGGCCTAATTATGCTGGTTTTCCACACATAATTTGGCCTCTATGCAGAGGGAAATATAGTAATTATTAGGCCCCCATAACATAAACTAACTAAAGGCCTTAAAAATTACAAAACCATAGTTGGATATTGATCAATGGCTAAGAAATGTCCCATTGAAAAATATATGAAATATGAGATTATCTCAGCATCATTCAAGAGCAATGCCTATTTAAAGCTACAGTTTGCAAGTTACAACCATCATCTTGGTTCCAAATCTTAAATATCTTAAAAACATGAGCACCTTTAAAGTTGCTTATCATATTTTATAGCTCTAATTTAAGTAATATAAATCCACTGTCCAACTTAAAGTTTCAAAACCATACTCAATGATGCCTCCCTCCCTCCTTCTGTTTTTGTAACTCTTGATCAGTTGATCCTGCCATCTGTCCATCCATATATCCATTCACGTATCTGTCCATCTCTGTGTCTGTCACCTAGTATACCCAATACTTGACAAAATTTATCAGCAGTTCTTACTATTAAAACTTTGTTGAGCTTTTTTCTACTAAGCATGTTACTCATATAATTCAACATCAATGAAAAGACTGTGGCTGTTATGAGTTATTCTGCCTTGTTTATAATATAGTAGGACAGTAACATAAACTTATACTGTTTGCTCCAAGTATATGTTATGGCTGATTATTTGGAAAAAATATTTCACCATAGATCTCACTTGTGATTCAGAATTTTATGTTCTCAAAATACCCATGGTATTGCCTTGTTTTTAAACCCACAAAATACTTTCTTAACTTTCCTGTATGCTTCTACTTGAAATTTTATAATGAGTAAAGGCAAAATTGAAGAAAAACCTCAAAAGCAAATATGTTGCTATGATGTTATTGAGATATAAAGTTGAACTCTGAATTCCAGTAACTACAAAAAATGCTTATTGGAAAATATTTTTATGAGTTTAATCTGATCACACCCAATGTCCAATTGAAGCAGCTTAGTTTACAAGTGTATGGAATCCATTAAAATAAGCAAAACATGTGTTTGTTATCAAGAAAGTGAAGACACAGGTTTTTAGTACAATTAATTATCTAATCCTCCAGTGATGACTTTCAGAATGATACCTCCATCTGGAAGTCCAAATCTACGTGACAAATTCTCTCATCCACAAGAACAGGAACAAGCATACTCTATTTTAAGTATAGTGATATTATTTCTGATACAAATGGATGTGATTTACAATCTATGGAATGTTAATCATTTATGGTACATTTTAATGGCAAGAAATGATTATATAATCTTTATATAAAAGATGCCAGGAAATGTAACCAATACAATATGTTTTAAAATAGATTCAGTGGAATAATCTTTTACTACTGATTTTGAGGATTAGACTAACACCTGTCTTGTATTTACAGCACTACAACAGATTTGACTACGTATGTTTTAAGTAGGTGATTTGTGTTCTACCTGAATCCATATAAGGTGGAATTATTGTGTGTATATTTCAATCATTTCATGCCTATACATAGGTTTAGATTTAAATTGTTCAATTAAAGAAAGATAGGCTTTGTGGCTTTATAGTACTATTTCAACTTTGTATTTTACTGTCACTCATCTCAAACAATTTTAACCAATATTTCCTTGAATTGTTTCCTTTTGTTATCTTACCTGCTATTAATCAGATAATCATTGGGTTACGCAGTTCTATTTTGAAATAAATCCTTCTAGAAATTTTTCAGATAGGTTAATATAAAGGTAGGAGGTAAGAAGGATATTTAACAGTCATTCATATAGCCCAAGTTAGTTTAATTAGCTTCCAGATAGTGTTAGTATGGAACTAGAGAGATGCTAACTCATATTCTTGAGTGCTTATAATAATGAGTTAACATTTATTAACTGACTCTAAAGTTTCAGGCACTGTGCTAATGCCCAGACATACAGACTGTATTTTAAAATCTACCTTCTTGTTAATAAGACTGAGTGAGAGCCTGAGTGCAGGTAGAAGGGAGGGTGCCATAAGTCTGGAGGTTACTACTTTGGTCTGTGGAGTAAGCCACACAGATCTGGACCCAAACCTGTCTCTGCTACTGTTTGCTCCTGTGAGGATGTACTCATAGCCTTGAAACTTTGCCTTCTGCATTTGTAAAATGAGAATGAAAATATTTATCCTGCAGAGTTGCAGAGTTGCTGGGAGGATTAAACAAAGACATAGCAGGTGCTTAATCATGGTAGGTATCATTGTGTGACTATAGGTAAGGAAAGAGTCTTAGCAAAGATGTATATTTACATATGATATATACAATTAAAATAAAAAGTTTATGGACAAATGGGTAAAACACAAAGAAAACATAATTATTTTTTGTAATGGCCAATATCTTTTTAAGCAAGAAAAATTATATATACTATTAAAGTTATATCTCTTACAAGTAGTTTATCCATCTGACAATCCAAAGATTATTCATTTTATTTCTCATTGTCACTGGAATCTATATTCTTTCTTATGATTAGCCAAGCTCAACTGTCACTTGATAATGCACTCTCTGAAAGTGATGCAAAATAACACAAATCACCTACGACAAGGTGGTGCTTTTTTATCATCCATATACAATTAACGCTAATCATTGTGGATTACCCCTAAATTTCTAAACCAATGAAAACACATTAATATGGAATACAGTTTGTTACTCTGATAGTTGAAATCAGGGAAATGTTGCTTTCATCAAGATATCTTACCCATATTTTAGAAAAAAATTAAAATCTCTCCTTTTACACTTCCATATATATGATCAAATTATTTTAAACACCTTTAAAATTGAGCAGACTAAGCATTATGTAATAACTGCATAACTTGCAGAATTCTGAAAAAGTTATTAGAACTTTTTAAAATTTTTTTTTTCTTGACTTTAAGTAATCTATTGTTTTTGAGGAAAAGGAAAGGAGGGTGTGGAGGAGAATTGATAACTTTGAATATTGATGTCTGCACCACAATTAAGTTGAAACTGTTGAAAGGCAGCCCCACTCCCAATGCTCAATGTGCCTGCGGCCTCCTACATAAAAGAGAATGATGGTAATGAACTTGCTTAATGGCAAAATTTTAAAATATTTTCTCAAATAAACAGTTTTGCAAAAAGCCACAGAATTTTTTAAAAGGATAAAAACACTATTAATATTAACATTGAAATATATGGCCATTAAGAAAGCAAAATATTTTTAATATAAGATGAAATTTTATTTTCCTCAGTGTAGTACGTTGGTGTGTCTACAGTGAATATCTGGTTAAAAAGTAAGCGAGATATATATGTATAGTAAATGATACAGAGTGTTTTGTCTCTGTAATTTGACCAAACGAATTAGTGTAGGCCACATAGAGAAAAGGTGTGTTTGCAACTAGCATCTATGATAATACATTTTATCACAAAGCAAGATTGTGTTGAGCAGATTGTCCACTGAGTGCCATATGATATGTTTAGTGATAATTCCTTTGAGAAAAATATTTTACAATTTTAATTCTCCTACTCTAAATACAACCATTTGATATTTACTTTCAAAAAGTTGTAATGGAGTTATCGGAAGTAAAGTAAAATTTAACAGTTTTAAGAATATTGTTGCATAGCAAAGTATGAATGTCTAATCCTATTAAGCTTTTGGAAAATTTTAAAATGTGCCTTTTGAAGACTACACTAAACTCAAATTTAAATATAATTTTGAATATATTTTATTTATGTGTGTTGATATTACATTTCAATGCAGTATTAAGCACTAGCACACTGCCTTAACAGAGTAAGCACGAGGAAATTTTTTAATGTAATTTAATTATTTTTCCACAGTGTTTACTTTGCTATTTTTCAAACAGCTTGAATCGGTTGCAATTTGTCTTTTTTGTTAATTAAATAATTTCAATCCATAAAATAGTTAAACTTTTTAAAACATTTATTGGACTATATTTTTACATCTTTTCCCATTTAGTATCCACTTTAATATAAATAAGAATTCTGCTTACTTAGGAGATACCTTGTCATAAAATGGGAAGGAAAATCTGATCTAGTATTTTAAAATAAAGGATAGATTCTACTGAATGTATTCCTAAATAAATTATTCATTTCAGCACAATACTACGTATTTTCATTCTAAAATGTTTTATCTAATCCTCAATTCTGAGGTCATTAGAAATCTGTCTTGATAATGTTTATTCATATATTCATTTATATGTATGTATATAATATGGAATATGGAATTTATATTACCATGAATTTTTTAAGTCTAAGAAATTATGCCTTACAAAGTGATTAGATTTTTGGAAGCAAATTGGAAGTTCTAATTTTCTGGATAAATAACTGGTTGATTCTTAGGAGGGAAATAGAGCTATATCTATTTGTGCCCCATCAAATAAAGAATGATGTTCTCATTTTCTTTTATATTTTTCATGTTTTTCCATCAGGACAAAAAGCGCTTCTGTTATAAATCCTGGAGGGTGAATCTCAGTTGTTTTTAGCACGTGCTGCATATCGTTAATATAATGCTTAGAGTATAAGTAAGCTTTGATTTGAAATTTAGATCTGCTGCTTAGTAGCTGTGTGACCCTGGATGATTTCTTAACCATCCTGTAGGATGGGAATAATAAAATCTAACTCACAATTTTGTAGTTTGAGATTAAATACAATAATGCATGGAAAATACTTAACACAGTGCCTGGCACATAAATGGTAACTCTTATTATTTTCATTTGTCAATGATTCTAACTAAAGAAGTAAGTTTGAAAAGATTAGATATAGAAATATAAAGCACAGAGACAAAGCTCATAAAATGCTGTCAGATCAAAGAACAGTGTCTGCTTACCATATCTGAAACAAATGTATTTTTTCTCAAAAGATCTGAGTACTTGACTTGTTAGACTGTTTTAAGTATATGTTAGATATGTTCTCAAATGTATTTCTTTTAGTCTTACTGATATGTATTATTTTTAAAATATTTTCCCTAACAATTCTGTTTTTCACTTAATGTGATTTAAATGGTACATACAAATGCACCCATATTAAAGATTTGCATATTTCACACAAAAATAAATACACATGGACACAAATACGTACACACATATCATACCACTGATTAGGAATTGAAGAAAGAAGACTAGAGGGAATCAAAAATAATGGAGCTTGCGTACTAGTGTTGTTAGTGGGTACGAGTATGAAAACCAGGGAAATGCTGCTATGGCTGAAGTCACCAGGACAAAAATACCTAAAAGTCCTTTTACTACGGATCTACACACACACACACACACACACACACACACACACAGTTATACTTTAATTTATGACACACACTTGTATATATTCATATGAGTGTCTTCACACATCAGAATTCCTCTTTAAAACCAAATATACTTTAAGAGCAAGACCATTTCCATTTCCTAAAACTCAGGAATGCTGGCATTCATATTCAATGCTTTATCTTAATTGAAATAAGAAAAAGATAAGGCCAAATTACAATTCGTGAGCAATTGATTACCTGGATGTATAACAATAAAAGGAATATAAACATATACAATTGGAGTTTTGTTTCTATGTTTTGTATTTCTACATCTGATCTTTTCAAACCTTTTTCTTTAGAATTGTTGACAAATGAAAATAACATGAGCTACCAGCTACACTCATTGATGAAAGCGTACACTTTTAATATTTAAGAGTATTCACAAAACGAGAAGGAAGTATTATTAGGAGTGGAAACACTTTCCTTTCTAACAATAAGAATTATACACCTAACAATCTGGTATCGGAGAGAAACCAAAATCAACCAAACCAAAACAACAACAACAGCAACATCTTGCACAATGAAAATATACCTGCCAGGAATTTTTAAAAAATACTTGAATGCTTTATCTTCCTTCTCTATTTCTGTTTTCACTTTGAGTGCACCGAAAAGCAAGTACAAAAACTGGATTTGACAGATACTCACTAAGGAATTCTATGTGTATTAGAGTAAACATATTTGAAATAATACAAGCTCAAATAAAAATGCCTAAAAGATGTCACGTTAATAATGTTAGTAATTACAAAATTAAATTAATTAAAAAGAATTCAGGTTATTGTTATTTATTGTTACGTCCATTGAAAAGTTGTACAGGAACAAGTGTACTTGCAATAGTTTTGATACATTTAGAAAACAAAGGCTGGCATCTGGTAAGTGTTTTCCAAAATCTATATTGTTTGTTCATTCTTGTAAAAAAAAAATGACTGAAGAATTACTATAAAAAATACCTTGTGCACATGAAAATGTGCAAAACCACGAACATTTAAATTAATACTAACGAGATAAACTATCTGCTTATTTCGTTCACAGCAGCTGCACATATTTTAAATGGCTCAATTAAAGTTTATTCAGACTGGGTAATTGATCCAATGTGGAGAGTGATGTCAGCATTAGATATTTTATAAGATAGGGTTCAAAATGAAAAGTAAAAAATTATTCTGGGAATATTTTCTTAAGGAATAAAAAGAGCTATTCGAAAGTATCCAAGTAAGTAGAAAATATACCTCACTTTTCATATGCTAAATAATGTTTTTCTCAATTATGAAATATCATACTTCTATATATTGATGTTCTTTCCTTTCCATTTTCAGGTTTTAAGAATGACTCATTGATTTTTCATCTCCCTCTGTTAGCATATTTAACTTTGTACAGGTTATTTCACATAGGTTTCAAATGAAGTTGCTGTTTTGCTAAAAAACAGATATATCTAGTCCCTGGCAACAGAACTGAACCAGACTATGGATTTACTGAAAGTTAAATCTACAAAGCAAATATATACAGATGAGAAATGATATGCATAGACATATAACATTACATATGTATCTGTCAGAAATGACATAAATGCAAAAAATTGTAGTTTTATTCATACAATTTACATTTTTATATAAACTGAGATTTTTTATGTTGTAAATATATAACATATAGGATATATAATTGAAGTATAAATGTATGAATTTTATATCTGAAATATCTGAAATATAGCAATAAAGCTGAAGAAATAACTTCAAATATGGTGAAAGACTAATTCATTTTAAAATAATTATTAATTTAATCTTCTTCTAAGGGCAAATGATGGAAAAGATGAATCAGAGTGTTTGTATGAGTGGTTTGAAGTTAATTCATTATGAACTGTATGTATTTTCTCTGATTGCCTATAAACTTCACTACCATATCATAAAAAGGAAGTAGAAAGAATTTGCGACAATGCTTTTTTATTTAAGGAGTCAGTAATCTACTTAACTTAGCTGCCAAAAGCTGAATACCATTTTGGTTTTCCTGGACAGGATCTTTCCTCATCACCTTTCATTTTGATCCACTAAGAGTTACTGGTGGTTAGAGTGAGGGGACGTGCCCCTCACTGCCACTGCACAGGCCAGCCCCTGCCAATTGTTGGCCTCCGTGTCAGATAAATAGAACTTGAGTCGTGTCTCCCTCCATATCCCCTGCTTTCTTTCTGGCTGTACATCAGGTTTCTGAGCTTGCTGGTTGCAGGGGTACTAATCCACAGAACTGAGTGAAACTCCTTTGTCAACCTCAGATGACTTGGCAACTAGAAAGAAGGGCCAACAATATTTTTTTCATATTGTTTCCTAAAGAAAAAAAAAAAGAATAAAATGAAAAAATTTGACTATCACCTGAAAAAAAAATTGCAAGTCAAAGAGTCTGCAGATACTCATAACAATACGTTAAATTTTACTCTAATAATAATGATTTTCAAAGCACTGTTAAACACGGACTAAAATCACTCAGGAGATTTTTTTTGCATGCTTAATAATTACTAACTAAACAGTTCTAAGAGAGACACAATACATTTTTTCTCTCATGGAGTTCTAATTTTCAAAGAAAATTCCGAGGAAGATATGTTATCCTTTCTAAATTACACAAAAAATTCTAATATATGAGACAGTTACAAGAAAAAGAAAAGCACTTTTTATCTAATACCCAGAGCATTTCCAGATCAAGTGTGCACAAGATTAACTTAATTAGCACAGTAAAAATTAAAGAGAAAAAGTTAAAAAATAAAAATAGATATATTTGGTCTTTTTATGTAAAGGTGAAAGGCACGTATTTCAGATCAGCCCTATCTCTAAAGAATTATTATAAAACCATCTTTGTCATTGTCCTTTGCAGCAAATATAGTCTACATTAGATCTACACCAAAATTATTCGATAATTTTTATCACCTATGTATTCACACAATATTTATTGCCACACAAAATTTAATGTTAATAAAAATCGTGAAACTTTCTGTTTTACTATGCATATATCTATGAATATACACCTATATGTACACACATGTAGTTCGTTATTCTTGACTGTGAAGGCTTATGACTATTGACGTTGTCAATTTTTATCTCATTACTCATCACTGCTTACTGTGGGTGCTAATAGTATATTTCCATGGAGTTTGTGTGTGCTGTAATGTAAATTCTGACATTGCTAGTGTCAGTCACTAATCTACCTCATTCAGTTCATGTCAAGATGATACATCACAATGCTCAACAACTGTCATCTCAGCTTTAAATAGATCTACATTTTCTCAACTTTACAATTAATTTTTTTGTTTAGAATCTAGTTACCTTTTTAAAAATGTGAGCAACTAATTCATTCTAATATATTCAAAGCAATTGCTGATTTAAAATATTCCCTCCAAAAATTAAGCAAAAAGAATAGTTCTAAATGAATAATAAAATAACTTATTATAGAAAGAAAATTGATTAAAATTTGCATTTAAAAAAATTTAAAAATCAGAGCTTTATAGACTTTTAAATTTTACTCTAAGTGCATTTTAAAAGGATAATTTTACGATGTTAAAAAATATGTAAGTTAATTAGGGTGGCACTATTTCAAGTCAAACCTTTCCGGAGTTATACAGCCCAAGTATTTAGACATACTCTTGACTTTTTGCTACGTATGTGCCCTTCAATATTTTTCCCTTTTGTTTCTTTTTCTGTAATCTCCTCCCTTCTCCATTGTTAATATGTTTTTGTTTCTTTTTCAGTCTCTTTGCTATATATTTCCTTATGCCTCTTCCTATGCTCTTTCCTTATGCTCTCTTTTTCTCTATTCTATTCTCCTGAGTTATTTGTTCAAGTGGTCTTAAAATAAAGTATTCTAAATTAGTTTAATTAAATTGTTTGCCTCTTTTTCTTCTTCAACCTAGAAAATAGCCAGTGCTATGTTATAAGGGTTTTGAGAAGTATACCAGGACATTTTCTCTCTTCCTTTCCTTTCTCTTGATATAACCATCTCTGTATCTTTCTAAATGTCATTCCTCTGACCTATTCAACCTTCCATATTGTTTCTTTTTATTCCCTTGTTCCAAACATATTTTAATTATCTCCTATATTTCTCCATTTTCAAAAGTCACTGGATTCCAATTAAAAAAAAATTCTACATACTCATTACTGCAATTCCCTAAAATTAAAACAAAATCTTTCAAAAATATTTGTGAAACAATAACTGAATTGTTTTAATAACCACAATTATGATATAACAATTTTTGAGAATAATGAGATATATTGAATATGATGAAATATTTTGAAAGCAATTGCTAAAATCAGTTAAGTTGTTCACAGAAAAAGTAATTGACTTTGCCTTTGGAAGACCAGCTACAGTTTATATAGTTGACCCTTGAACAACACAGGTTTGAACTTATATGTGGATGTTTTCCAACCAAACATGGATCAAAAATATAGCATTCATGGGATGTGAAACTTGCATACACCAAGGGCCGACTTTCATTTACCAAGGTTCTGCAGGGCACACTATGGGACTTGAGTATGTCTGGGTTTGGTATACTCGGAAGTCCTGGAACCAGTCCCCAGTATACTGCAGGACTGTATAAAAGAACTTAGAGATGCTGAGATTGCCAGGGCAATATCATGGCAATTTCTAAGCCAACCAGCTAGAGAAGAATATTCCAATCTCTGCATCTTCAAAGCAGAATTACAAAAAATGCTCTCCTAAAATGAATAAACTAATAATATATTCAATTTCCAAATCCATGCTTTGTATAGCTTTGTATGTATATGCCAACACCTAATATGCAAAAGCCTTCTTTTTCTGTCTCCAGTGTTTTTTCACAACAATCCACTCACCACCACCACAAGATGCATCCTCCCTATCCCCTGCCAATTGCAGCTTGAGTTACATCACTCCTGCACAGTACTCATAGACCTTCCACAGTTCCCCTGAAGCCTGCCAAATAAAGTTCATTTTAAAAGTATGTTCCATAATCTAGCTTCAGTCTATTTTTCTGACCTAACACACCAGCAAAGCATGGAATGTGTCCTTATGACTCCAGCAAAATTGAACTTTCAGCCCTCTGCCTTTTGTCTCCACTGTGCCCACCACTTTAAGTATTCCCTTAACTTGCATGTGTCCAAACCAGCCTTTCCATTAAGAGTCAACTTGAAATCTTGGATTTTGACTAACTGGAAGTAATGTTTTCTTTCTCCGAACTTTAAAAACACATTTGTTGTGCTATTTTTCTATCCGTGTGGGGTTTTCGTGTACATATAATTTCCACTATCAGAGTACATATAATTTCCACTATCAGAGACACTATCAGTTGCTTAAGTGAAAAAAGCCTCTTTTTTGATTGATGCTAATATCTATCCTTGTGTTTACCATGCACTTTATATTAGGTGAGATTTATATGTATTTGGCAAATGACTGAAAAAGTGAATATGGCAATATATAAGGAATTATATTAAAGAATATAAAATATTTGGCTAAAAATACCTCCAATTTAGAAGCCTCACCCTTCACACTTTTTGAACCAAATCCCTCCAAGTCTGTCTTCATGAATGTACCTTAAAGAACGGTAGCAGCAGTTGGCTTTGTAGCAGATGTCTCATACCCTGATTAGGACTGCTCTCTGCCAGAAGAAACTATTGAGCAACAATTCTCTAGGAAAGCATCTTACTATGGAAATGAATTGCCCAATTATGAAATCTTATCAAGGTTTCCCCCACCCCCAATACCTGTCTACTTCTTTCTTTGAATCAGTTTATCAAGGCTACAGTTTCTGGCCGTTTGGCAATAGACTAGATACTTCTTCCTCTGCTTCTGATCTTTCTCAAGCAAGGTATGTTCTATCATAGTTAAGTGGATGAAGCTAAATCTCTTTCACATTCCCCAGCAAACCTTTAATCCAGGCCCTGATATCTTGCCTTGGTCCTGCTGTTGGTACAAAGTCTAGATTCTTTCCCGGATAAAAGAAACCACATGTGTTTGGGTGGAGGGAGCAGTGTTGAGAGAAAATAAACAGTGTCTTTCTCTTTTTCAGGCCATGGTCAGATATAAAAAAAGACTCTGGTAGGAGGTGGATCAAATAATTAAGTACTCCTGCCAGTCTCTTTAATATAAATGATCAACTTTGAGGACCTGCACCTCTGGCTTTTCTGACCTTAGCTTATCATCCGGATTCTTATTTCCTATGTATTCATCTGGCTGCCTCTTTTCTGCTTTTGTTTCACCTTTAATTCTTCAAACTTGATGCTATTTATCTGATGAGCTTCTGACTATGCTAATTGGTACCAAAAGAAAAGGTCCTGATATTATTGTCTATATTTATAGCCAGACCATAACCTGGTTTTCCACCAGGAGCACAAAGCACAGAGATTGCAGCAAGCCCCTGCCTTCTCTTCCACACCTCTCCCCCCTCACCTTCCCCACTTCACACAGAGGACTTCCGTTCCTTTTTTTTTTTTTTTGAGACAGAGTCTCGCTCTGTTGTCCAGGCTAGAGTGTTGTGGCGTCAGCCTAGCTCACAGCGACCTCAAACTCCCGGGCTCAAGCGATCCTTCTGCCTCAGCCTCCCGAGTAGCTTCCTTTCCTTCTTGATTGGAGACTCCTGATGAAATGCTTTTCCCTTTCCCCCAACACTTTTATAAAACTATTTTTAAAGCCAAACAGAAATCTCATTTTAACTACCACAATTTTGTATAGCCCAAATAACGTTGCTGTGGATGGAATTATGTCAGCTCCACCTGATCGTACTTCACTCTGAAGAAGACCAAAATTAATTAGAATTCTTCCTGTTCATCTAGATTTTTAGCTATATTTGTAAATGGCTTTAATTACTTAATGCTTTTCCCATATGTGTTACCACTTTTTTAAGTTCTAAGCATGATGAAGGCATCATGTCCCCTTTCCTCTGCCACCTCTTCTGTGAGGAACACTTGAGGAACCAGCAATATGACCACCACCTTCTTCATCTCCTTTCTTTGTGACGATCTAATATAACCTTTACCCCCCCAAAGGCATATAAATAACAGTTGCTCCTCTCTCCACTTTATGCATGTGAAATGTGACACATGGGACTAAAGGCCATTCATTGAATTGGTTAAACAGCTTTAAAAAAAAGCTTCTGAAATTGAGACAGAGAAAATAGTGTAACCTTATTTCAATTGCCATTTTATGTACATGAAGAAAGTGACATTCAAATAGGCACTTTTGCTCCATTGATTCAAATATGCCAGGTTGTAATCATAGAAGTAACTACTACATGTTTGTTTTTTTTTTTTTTTTTTGCCTTTCATATATTTTTCGGACAAATATTATAAGAAAAAAAGTCTTACCATTAAGGATGGTTTATAATGTAAGAGAATGAATTTTTATAAAAGGAATTGCCAATAAAATATTTTTTAAACAAACTAGAGACATTAGAATTTATGTGGTGGATATTTCAATAGCGATGTAAACTACAACAAAATTTTCTTTTAAAAATACCTGTTGGGTATTTGTTGGGTGACAATTACCCCAATCCATTTTCACATGACCTCTTAAAGAGGGGGTTGTACCACTTTTGAAATATTCACTCACAAATGTTTAATTTATATACTGAGGGTCATGCTATTGATAAATGTTCTTCTAACCACTTCTGGTCATCAGACATAGAAGGAAGCTACAAAATGGCACATTGACTGTGTTCCTCAATATGGTCCCCGACACTGGTGCTTCAAAGAATTTCCAACATTTAGCTGTGATAATATGATAGATACTTGGTTTCTCTCTTAGACTACTATAAAGTATTTCTATGATATTGCATACTTAATGCAATTCTCCCTGCTGATTACATTTTAGACAAGGGTTGAGTGATTTTTTTATTTAGTCCATATAAAAACTATATAAATATTATGCACTATTAGAGCATACTACTAACGCTATGTTTCACCAATGGCTGCTCTTATCAAGTATTCAGTATTAACCATGAATTTTTTTTTTTTTTTTTTTGAGTCAGAATATCTCTCTGTTGCCCTGGCTGGAGTACAGTGGTGTCATCATAGCTCATTGCAACCTGAAACTCCTGGGCTCAAGCAATCCACCCTGCCTCCCGAGTAGCTGGGACTACACATGCACACCACCACACCAGCTAATTTTTCTATTTTTTTTGTGGAGATGGGGGGGTCTTGCTCTTGCTCAGGCTGGTCTTGAACTCCTGACCTCAAGCAGCAATCCTCCCACCTCGTGCTAGGATTACAGACATGAGCCACCACGCTCAGCCTAACAATGAATTTATCATGAACATATGTCTGCTCAAATTATAACCAGCTTTATATAAGCATTTAAGTGTAGAACTAAGGCAAGATAGATAATTCAAGGCAACAGTGGTGCCCAGTTTCTTTCTTAATTTGTATTCACCACTATAGTTAGCCACCATGCCTGTGGGTCAGTGTACTAAAGCAACTTTAACACAAACATTTGGTGCATCCATGTCTTATACTCAGTAAATAGCACCTGATAAGAAATTTCTAGGTGACTTTCACATTGTGAGGAATCTGGGGCAAGAAGAAGAAATCTAGGTAAATTGGTGAAAACTGTGCCCACGATATTCTTTGCAAAAGTGTCCTTTGCAAAAGTGTTTCATGTCTTCTGTTTTTGAAATGCTAGTTGCAAGTTGAATATTTATGTATAATTTTTATTGAGTTTTTTTTCCTAGCCTATTCCTGAGTTAAACAAAATCCCCTATACTTGGAAATAAAGTCTGTGCTGATCATCCTAACTCATTACTTCAATGAGTGAAATGCTCTAATAACAGTGTTAAGATTTCAACATACAACAGATTCAGCAAAAGGTTTCACAGACAACTCTAACAAGACTGCACAGCAAAGACATACGTTTATCCTTTATTTAGGATGACAAAAACTTAAACATATCTTTCAGTACTGTCTCTCTTTTTCTTACACAGATACACTGTATATCAGTAATCTGGACACCAAGTTATTTAAAGCTATTATTTAGTACCATAACAAGTAGTAATTTAAATACAAGGTAAAATCACCACATTGTCTTGTTTACTACTGATGTTAATTTTAAGCTGACGTTCAATGCTCCAAAAAAAGGCAGCCTATGATTTGTTATCATTAAACTGTCAACTCAGCTTTGAGTTGGAAATAGATTCACACTCCACTTTTTACAGCATATCACTTTATTTTCTATCAGTCAAAAAAAAAAAAATCCAGAATCGTTTTAATTGTGTCTGTGCTATTTTTCTATTAACTGTTTCATGCATTTTTCCTGGCCTTTTAATTGCAGTTTAATAGTGGTCATTAACACATTAAGGGGTGTTAGAAGAACATTTGAAGTCCTCTTGACTTCTACCAAAGTTGACACTTCAATGCTAGAGTAATTTCAGCTATTCATTTATTTAATAGTGACCTATGCAAATGTGGAACCATGTCATTTTACAAATTGACTGTAATAATTAACTAGAAAGGCAGAGTAAAATGAAACAGGTTATAATTAGAATATAACTGCTACAGTATTACGTCAGCTGGAATAAAATAATCTCAAATGATTAAATTGGTTTCAATTATTAAGAATCAGTTTAATGTACCCACTGTTCTGATTTTTACATTTCTCTTTTTTGTGTGCATTAGATGTCACCTCATACAATTTATGTATTTTATTCATCTTGGTAAAACAGGCATTACGAAGTTTAATTAAGTAGTAAAAGACTTCACATTATTCTGCTGAATTCTAAATTAGTTGTAGAAACTAGTCAGAGTGCATGCTACGTACTACTCAGGATCATTTCAATTAGCTCTATCTATTAAGGCACCCAACATTCCCCTTACACAGTAAATATATGTAACATGTCACTGGCCATCAGAGTATGTGTTTTAATCTCATAATTATCACAGCTTTCCTAACTGGTTCTTGGATGCATCATTTTTACCTACATCACTTTTTTTCTTACATAATAACTGATCTATCTATCCCAAATTCCAATAATTTTCTATATTCATGACTCTCAAACACTTGGAGGTAGGGCTTGCTTCATGGATGTGCAACCCATGCAATGGCAAAGAGACCCCACACTCAGAAGGGCACTGTACTTGGCTTAATATTCATCTCTTTCTGTATCAAAATCATTAAATTTTTGAACAAGGAGCCTTATATTTTCATTTTACACCAAGCCCTCCAAATTATGTGGCCAATCCAACTTGAGGGATGTAGTAGAGAAGCCTAATGACTTGTTCCTCTTTGGCTAAATATTAAACATTTTACTGATTTACCTGATTATGAGGGATTAACTCTACCTGATGTTTAACGTCAGGAAATTTTCCCATGGGGACCGAGTGGGTAAAGAGGGCATCTGCCTTACCAGTTAAATTAGCCAGCAACCTTGGCCATCGATGGAGCTCAAGTAATCACAGCCAGATCATTTCCTTGTACATGTACTGTGTTTTAATTAGCATCTTCATATCCCAGTACTGGTTTGGTTATCATTTCTTATCCAAACAAAGAAGCTACAGACCAATAATGCTAAAGTCAAAAGAATATATGAAATATGTTCAAATTCAGATCACATGACTACTTGTAACACAGTTAAGAAAAACTAGTCTCCAGCCAAAACATATCTCAAAATTTTAAAATATCCTTGTCCCATAGGAATCTGAGATGATACCTAGCTAGTTATAAATCCACTTATTTAATAAAAACAAACTCTGGTGGCCTCAACATTTGGTTATTCTTGTCTCAAAATCAGAATCTTTATATATACCTAAAATACTTTTTTCCACAAGGGTATATTTTTGAAACCATGTTTCTCTCTTTTATTATATCTTCATTTATTCTAATTTATCCTGACAGCTTTAACACTTTGATCAGTAATTCTGATCAAAGTGCAGTCAAGGAACTTGATGCCTCATGATCAACTATAGCACTAGTTAAAAACTCAAATCCCTACTGAATCAGAAGTTAAAATCTTATTAATTCTTTCACTTTTTCCTAAGTTATTTGTTCATTAGTTTAGGAGTTCCTTTGGGGCATGTAATAATGATTTGTGGCATACTGCTCTATGACCTGAGATATTTAGCACACACATCTAGCTTCTGTGCTATGAGGAAATCTCTTTAAAACTCCAAGATAGAAATTGACCAGAATAAAGGCAAAGTCCTTTTTCCTGCCGTTACTAAGTATTATTCCATTACATTCTGGAGTTGTAAAAATATTTCCAATAGTTAGAATTTATGGTTAGATAACTATAAAGAAGCTATTATCATACCCAGAAAATAGTAATATGATATTTAGATGTTTTGTGAAACAGTTTTAAAGCTAAGAATGATCCAGAACTAATTAAACAATCCAGAGACTGGATGAAAATTAGCATATACAGGTTATAAAGATTTTTTTAGAAAAACTTATTCCCCCAAATTTTAATCTTGATGTGTAAGATCCCATGTTATGAATCTGGGGAAAACCTCAAACACAACCCCAAATCAAACTGATTGACTGAGATAATATCCTTAAGAACTTAGATCCCATTGTCAAATAAATTGAATTCTCTTTACAGTACTTGGAGACCAAAACATTTTCTGTCTTCTGCCGTATTGTAACTGGTCAATTCAATCAAATACATCAATTCAATAATTATTAACAATAACCCTTTCCCACCTTTTAACAATCAAGCAAAAATAATTTATTCATATTGGTTTTCCAACCGATTTGACTTTTTTTTTTATCTTCTCAAGCTGAATATTGAGTCAAATATACAATATACTCAGGGCATCATGAGGTCAAATGGGTAAAAAGACAAAATACCTATTCTAAAAAGAATAGCAATAGTTTTTTTAAAAAAACACTTAGAATTTGAAAGAATGCCTTGAGCTTCAAAATCACTTCTATTTTTTTCCAAATGGAATTAGAGTTCTTTATTATAATGTAATTGTAATTAATATTGTGCAGTTGTAATAATATAATTATTATTAATTACATTTTACAAATGTAATTAAAATCCATTTCTTGGAACAAAGGCAATCACTGGATTACAATTATCTGTATTTCTAAAAGAAACAATTAATATGGCAGGTTTCAGTTACACAGTACAAATAACCAGATACTATATGTCTTATAACTATTAATTCATACACCTGGAACAATAGTAAACACAGGTAAATATGCACATTTTATCCTAGAATTCCATTTTTGAACATCTGCATTTCATACGTTTGTAATTTAGTTTGTGATTAAAAAGCACCCTTCATTAGATTCATTTCTATATTTATGGGTGACATCTTGAATGACACATATTTAACTTCCCAGAATCATATATATCATAATATATCACAAACAGCATCATTAACATTTCAAATAAGGGTAACTTCTGTATTCATGAGTTAGAATTTAATAGTAAATTAAATATAATTGCAAGTGCATACTTATAATGGTGTTACAGAATTGTCAATTAAATGTTATTAATGGGAGGTTAAATATTCTGTGAGTTCAGAGACAATGTCAAGTTTCAAATTTCAAAGTTTACAGTAGTATCAGATTTACTCTGCTTTTTTAAAACCTTGGTTTATTTAGCAGTAAAATGGGCTGAGAACAGTCTCCTTTATTCTAAAATGGGTGGGGAGATTAGGGGCTATCTTCAAGATTAATAGAAAAAGGAAAAACTTATAATTTTGAATTGCTGATAGAAGAATACTTAATTTTTGTTTCCATAAAAGCTGGTATAAATAATTGAGCCAAAAATGGGAAATAAGACAAATTAAGAAGCAGGCTCTTTTTAAAAAATGAATGCCTTAACTTTCACTGTGCCTTACTGTCTTTTAGTGATTTTTTTGTTAAGGTGTTAGCTCTTAATGAAGGTATAATTATAGAAAAGATATTCATATTGCTACAGGGCCCAAAAGACTTCTTACTTCAGGGTTTGTTTTTAAATTGAGATTTCCCATTAAAAACGAAAGGGAAAAAAGTGTCTTACATCTAACCTGACTCAAGGTTCAGTCTTGGCATGGTGTTGTATACAGAGGAAGGATCCAGTAACCAAAAACCTAAAATAAACAAATATTTAAAATCTTTACTTTCTTTCACCAATGGCAAAGGGAAAAGTGATTTCTTGACATATGGTAAAGGTATAAAAAATTTTGTCTCCTTGTAGCTGTCCCTGTTACTCTACTTCACAGATAAGGCAACTGCTCTCAGAAAGCTTTCTATCTCAAAGTTCTCACTGGCCCACCACCTAGCCCAATGCAGCTGTCCCTGCAACTTTCAGCCTTACTCTGTTATGCAGATTACACGGATCAATTTCATCTTAATTGGTCCCCCCACCCTTTAGGTAATCCCACTACACAAATTCTCTACAACAAAAGAAATCCAGAGAATTCACCCAACAAAAGGGAATTCTTCTACTTTTGAACATTTCTTAAGGGTACCGAGGAGTTGATTGTGAATAACACACAAACAAGTTCATCTGAGTAAGTGAGGTTAGCTGCTACCCTCCTAGTCCTTTTAGCAAAAGCTGGACCTGGAATGCAGACAGGCTCCCCCATCTTTGCATTGGTAAGGTGTGGAGGAAAGGTTCACTAGGTAAGTATGTTCACAACTACTGACTGCCACATGAAGCAGAAGTGGCACTGTCATAAACCACCAGATGCAGTATTTGGGTGACTTTGCTGGAGTCACTAAATTTTTATCACCTTTGCTGGGAGACACAAAACACGAGAGGTTAAGCGACTGAACGATAACCTTAATCTACTTGTAACTGGTCAACAAGAGAGAGCAAATAGGTCTCTAACCTGAGCCTGACCGACACTGAGGTTGAGGCGGTGTTCTCGTGAGGGGAGATAAGGAACTCATTTGCTCCTATTCACCAGGTCCTTGATGTGGGAATTTCAACTCTGTAAGGCAAAAATACACCTGCCTCAGTTCTGGTCTGGGTTTCATTATTTTATCTTTTCTTAATATTATAACTTCTTACTTTCCTAGTGCTGAAGGGATTGTACCAACAGCAAGGATTCAGGAAAACCATCTGGTGAAGAAGGAGTCTGTGATTCTTCAAATAACTCCCTCAGAAATGTGACCAAAGGGAAAGAAGTTTGTTACTCCTGCAATAGCAGTAGCTAGAGTATCAGCATTTACACTAACTATGCAAGTTCCATTTTTCGCAAGATGATGGAGAGAGGTACAGATGATACCTGTACCTGCAGCTGGGAGCATTATAGAAGAGGAATCCTGAACTTAGAGAACACAAATCTTTTTAAACGGGAAGTAAATATGCCTGATTTTGCCCCAGAGGGAGACATTATTTTTTATTGTAACAGACAATAAACAAACCTGCCCTTTGCTCCAGAGGAAGTTGCTACCTGTGTCTTCCAAGGTCGTTTATTTTACAAATATTTTTGAAAAGATAATCTGAAATAAAGACACACAATGCCTCTATTCACAAGACATGCTAAAACACAAGAAACCCATGGAGGATTGTCTCACAGCCCTTTTGTTCTCTTTTTTTTTTTGATATATAATTATTGGGTCCTACCTCTCCCCAATTTTCATACTTCCAAATTCCTCCACATTGTTTTGTGTTTTTTTCAGCACTTACTTTTGGCAGTGTGATGTTACCTCTTAAGAAAGAAATATAAATTACTCTATTATATACTAATTTTTCTATACAAATGAAATGACATGATTATAAAGTACGTATGTATGTCTATGACATATATTATGTATACAGTAGTATGTGCATATGTGCACAAAAAAATGAGAAACTAATTTATAATCATATTGCATTTTTATGTAGTATAGAAAATAATTTCTTCAGTGCGAGTGTTCCCTATCTACCAAGCCCCATGGAAAAACATTGCATGACTAGGAAAATGAAATTGAGATATTCCTCACAAAGAAACATTGAAATTTTCTGATGATGATGGTGGACAAAGATGAAAAGATAAAAGAGAAAACCTAGTTTTTATGGATATGCATTTCCAAATAAAGATCATAAGGATTAAAACATAGATATTGCTAGAATTAATTTTGAAAACATGCTCAAAATAGAATTATATACCTCCTGTGACATAGTTACAGCATCATGTTCCCTTGTGAGATGATTACAGAAGAAAGGTGAAAAGGAAGAGAAATAAAGGGTATAATGGCATCTGAAAGGCCAAGTATGCTGCTGTCAAAGTTGAAACTAAAAACAATGCCTTTTTAAGAGGTCTTTTTTTCTCAGACATAATTCTGATACTATTAGTGAAAGGGGACGTAGCTGTATCTTGCCAGCGGAGCAGCAAACAGAGGCTGCGGTGGGCTTGATTTTGGTTCCCTGTATCCCTGCTAGTTCTTTTTCTTCCTACGTCATATTAGTCTACTCAATTATCCATGTAATTAAAAGAATCACAATGTGCCAGGATAAAATGCAGTTTTAAGTGATTAAATAAATAAAATAACTTACATTGTTACAGTTTATAAACAAAACAAAATAATAGAATTATGAAACATTTCAAGTATTGCTAACACTCAACCAGAATTTTTAATAGTGAACAACTCAGATTTGCTAAACATCTTTTCTGACATAAACAGAAATTCTTGTTTGCTTTTGTTGATTGGCTGTGTCTAAATAAAAGCAGTTGACTCATATGTTTTGATCAAAACTATTTTTGGTATGTATTACCATACCCATAAAAGGATTTGAATGAAGGTTTTATGGTTGGATCTTTCTGCCCTCAAGGAAAGACATCAAGAATTACTTTATTTAACAAGAGTAATATTTTTACCTTTCAAAATATAATGACAAATATTTTGTTGTATGTTTATTATGCTTTTTCTTTATAAATGTCTATAGTAGAATTTGGATAATGCTGCTATATCTCTTCATCAATGCTAGACACCAGATAATGCAGAAGCCAAAGGGAAATACAAAGCCAAAGAAAGAGATTAAAAAACACTGGCCTAAGTAACTTTGGCAAGTAGACACACCCATATCCACACCACCACAACCACAGTATGGAACATTTCCATCACCCAAAAAAGTTCCTTCATGCTCTTTTGCAGTCAGTCTCTCTTCTGCACCCCCTGGCCCCCGGCAACCACTGATTTAATCTCAGTTGCTGTGCATGGTTTTGCTTATTTTAGAATTTCACAGAAGTGAAATCACACTGTCTTTATTCTTTGGTGCCTGGCTTGTTTTGCTCAGTATGTTTTTTTTTAAAGATGCATCCAATTTATTGGGCTAACTAGTGGTGAATCTTGTATTTTATTTATTTATTTTTTATTACTGAGTATTATTCCCTTGTATGAATCATATGAATATATCAAAATGTATTTGTTAAGTCCATCACCTTTTGTCGAATGTTTGAGCTGTTTTCAGTATGGGACCATTTGAATGACTATGCTATGAACATTTATGTTCTTGTCTTTTGTGGACGTATGTTTTTAGAGTAAATAGCTAGGAATAGAATTGCTGGGTTATATGTACATATATGTTTAACATTATAAGAAAATGTGAAAGAGTTTTCCAAAGTCACTGTATCATTTTATATTGGTATCAGCTATGCATGGAAATTCTCATTGCTCTCTGCCCTTGCTAACACTTGAGATTGTCAGTTCACTTAGCCACTATGAGTTTGCAGGGTTATTTCAATATGGTTTAATTTGCATTTCTTCAGATGACTAATGATGATGAACAACTTTCCATAGGCTTATTGGCCATTTGTATACCTTCTTTTGTGAAGTGTCTGTTCAAATGTTGTGCCTATTTTAAAATTGGAGTTTTTATTTGTTTATTATTGAGTTGTGAAGTATTTTTAATGTATATTCTGGACACAAACTCTTTTTCAGCTGTATTTATTAGAAATATACTCTCCCAGACATTATGCTAATGAAATGAGTCACAGAAGGACAAATACTGCAAGATGTCACCTAAATGTGGAATCTAAAACAATTATACTCAAAAGTAGAGAATACAATGGTGGTTACCAGATTCTAGGGGTAAGGGATATTGAGAGATGTTGATTAAAGGTACAAAGTTTCAGTTAGAGGGGAGAAATAAGTATATTGTGATTGATTGCACAGCATGGTGACTATAGTTAATAATAGATGTAGGCTGGCTGAATGGGTAAAAAAAATACAAGCCAAGTATCTGCTGTCTCCAGGAAACACATCTAACCCACAAGGACTCATTCTGATTCAAGGTTGAAGGGATAGAAAAAAATATTCCACGCAAATGGAAATAAAAAAAAAAGCAGATATAGCCATTCTTATATCAGATAACATAGACTTCAAATCAACAATAGTAAACAAAGACAAAGATGGTCATTATATTAATATAATGGTACAGAGAGCAATTCATCAAGAAGACATAACAATCCTAAATATTTCTATACTGAACACAAGTGCATCTAGATTCATAAAACAAACCCTACTAGATATAAAAAATGTGATAAACAGCAACATTGTAATTTCCAAGGACTTCAGTACCCTACTGACAGAACTGGACAGATTGTCCAAATAAAAAATAAAGAAAGAAACACTGGACTTAAACAGGACTCCAGAGCAAATGGGCCTAACAGTCATTTACAGAACACTCTACCCCAAAACTACTGAATGTACATTCTTCTCATCAGCACATGAAACATTCTCTAAGATTGATCACATCTTAGGCCACAAAAATTGGGTCTTAATGTTTAATTCAGCTTATTTAGAACATTTACATTTAATGTAACTGTCAATATAATTGAAGTTAAGTCTACAATATTCTTATTTGTTTTCTATTGTCCCTGCTCTTTGCTCATTTTTAAAATTTTCCCTTGCCTTCTATATAATTGAATATTTTTAGTATTCTATTTTTATCTCCACTACTGTCTTTAACTTAGAGTCTATCTCCAAATATAATATATTAATTCATATATAATGTGGCAGTCTTTCTATTTACCACTCCTCTATTTTGTGCTATTATGTCATGTATTTTACTTCTCCATATATACAGTCAATTATCTTTTAAAGTAATTTAAAATGAGATAAAAAATACCTGTTTATATTTCCCAACACATTTACCATTTCTGGTAGTCTCCATTCCCTTAGTATGTATTTAAGTGTCCATTTGGAACATTTTCCTTCAGTTTAAAGAACTGTCTTTATCTTTTTTATTGTTGTGCATGTTTGCTGGCAATGAATTATTTAGCTGCATTTGGCTAAAAAATGTTTTTATTTTGCCTTTACTTTTGAATGACATACTTTCACTACTTACAGAATTCCAGATTGACAATTTTTTCCCCTTTCAGCACACTAATGATGTCATATTTCATTATCTTCTCAGTTACATTGTTTTTATGAACTATCAATAGCATTTATTATCTTTAGTCCTCTGTTTGTAATGTCTTTTTTCCTTTGATCCTTTTAGGGTGGTCTCATCATTACATGTTTTTAGCATTTTGTTTATGATATACCTTGCTATATATTTCTTTATGTTTTTTCTGTTTGGAATTTGTTTAGTTTTTATATCTGTGAATTTGTTGTTTTTATCAAATTTATTAAACAATTGGCTAATATTTGTTCAAATACGATGCTTAATATTGTCCCAAAGTCACTGAGACTCTGTTCATTTTTTAGCTTTTTTTTTTCTCTCTGCACTTTATTTTTCATGGTTTTCCTTGCTATGTCTTTATCTTCAGCAATCTTTGACCTGTTTAATCTGTTGCATGCTCTGTGAATATTTCATTTCAGATTTTATATTTCATTTTTAGTTATACAAGTTCCATTTAATTTTTTTGCTATCTTCCATTTCTCTCCTCTTAATACTCATGTTTTCATTTAAATTTTTGGATATATGTATAGTGGCTTTTTTAAAGCTTTTGTCTACTAATGTTATCATCTATATCAACTGTGAGTCTCTTTAAAAATGATTTTTCTCTTTACTATTGGTCACGTTTTCTTGCTTCTTCATATGTCTAGTAATTTTTTCTTGGATGCTAGACATTATAAATATTATATTATTGAGCTTCTAGACTTTTAAATTTCCTTTAAATAGTATTGAATATTGTATTGAAAGATAGTTAAATTGCCTTGTTGATCAGCTTGATCTTTTGCAGGTTTATTTTAAGTTTTGTTGTGCTAGGGATAGTGTGTTTTTTACTGTATTCTGGTGCTATTTTGGCATTGCTAACAGGGCATGGCTCATCTGGGGTTTCTATCAAAATCCTGAATGTTCATTGAGATCTCTTTATTCTTGCTGGTTAAAATTTAAATCTATCTTAGACCTATGTAAGATTTTGGAATTATTCACTTTTCAATCCCCAATAATAGTTATTTTTTCAATTTTTTTCCCCAGCCTCAAGGCATCTCTCAATATCACATATGCACCTTAGAAGTTGGCAAAAAATATAGGACTTCTAAGGAATATTATGAAACCATTTATTTGCATAGCATTTTTCTCTCTGATATTTTTGTCCACCAAATTCCATCCAATTCAGCTGTGCACTATGATCCCTGTCTGTTCCACTTTGCAAGGCTGCCATGATTTGCTTTGGTTGTCCATCCTAAACAGTGTCTTTATATAGAATGTACCTTATTTAGTTCTTTTCTTTCAGTGATCACAGTTCTGGGCTACCAGTGGTCTAATGTCTAAGAGTAGTTATTTCATTCATTTTGTAAAGCTTTTTCATTGCTTATAACAGGAAGCTATGTCTGATCCACTTCCTACCTCATGGCCAGAACTAGAAGTTCTCTTTAATTTTAAAAATTTTGTCCAAATTTTAAGTTTAATGAAACTAAATTTTACAGAATATTAAGTGACAGTTATATTTTGCAATATTCCCTTTTGGGGATGCCTAAACAACTACAGGTGAAAGGAACTACAGCAAGTGGTAGATAAGTTTATTAGCTAATCTACATTACAAGTATTAGTGCTGTCCCCTGTGTGAGTGTAACATTATTCTCAGTAAATGTAATTCATTGGATTTTAAAATGTCTCCCATATCCTCAAACTACCAAAAAATGAGGGTGGAATATTCTATTAAAGTTTAAATATATCTGTATTGCTTCAGAAAACCAGTTTTGGACTTTTTATGATATAGTAAATGACTCCAGTTCTTTATACTATGACAAATTCAATAAAGAAAAGAACCCAAAACATGAACGAACAGAAACAGAAAGAGACGACCTGACTACCCTGAATAAGATTATAGAAATAATAGAATAGGTAATTAATATGGAATAAAGAAAGGAAGACAGGAATTTTAAAAAGAAAGAGAAAAATATTAGGAAACACTCTAACCAAGATATTCAGAAGTGACTTACTTAACTATAAAATTCCATCCATTCAATTTGTAAAACACCCACATGGTGTGACTTGAAGCTCCCTATAGAGAGAGGTGAGAGAAGACAGCAGGTTTGTAGGAAGGAAGAGAGGTCAGAGTTAGCAGAAAGAATATGAGTGAAGCATAAAAGTAAGAAAGTGCAAGGCAAGTTCTGGGAATGAAAACAAAACCAGTTTGGCTCCAATGAGGGGGAGTACTATAAAATAAGACTGGAAAATATAAAATAAATTGGGGCCAGATTATACAGGCTTTTGAATGCCAGGCTGAGGATTTGCTGCTCTTTTTGGTTAAAAATGGGGAGTCACTGAAGGTTTTTGAGTAGGGGAGTGAACTGACCTTTGGGTCAATTACTCTGGCTGCAATGTGTAAAGTAGATTGGAAGAGGGAGAGAATAAAAGTGAAGAGACACCCTGGGAGGCTATTGAATTAGATCAGGTGACAAGTAATGAGAACCTGAACTATGAGAGTAGCAGTAGGACTGGAAAGAAAAGGATGGATTCAAGATATCTTTCATGGGTCAAATCTATTGGGCTTAGTGACTAATGAGATCTGAGAGAACTGTTAAAAAATATTTCTGAGATTGTTAAGCCTGATTTACTGAGGAAGGGATGAAGTAGGGGAATAAGGATGAAATCAGGTTTGAGTGGTTGTAGGTGTATGTGTGGGGGGGTGTTGATGGTGGTACTTTTTGTGGTGATAGAAGTTTTATGGGGAAGAGGTATTGAGATGAGTTTTGATATGCTGTCCTTATAAGTAGTGGAAGGTAGCAGTTTTCAGAAAAAGAATAGGATAATTAAATTCTAGAGTTTGAAGGACTGCATATAGGTCATGGTTGGTTCTCAACTGTTGACTGAACAAATTCTAATTAACTCCAATGTACATTTTTAATTCATTTGTTTGACAAACATTTAATTAATAACTACTATGTGCCAGGTAGTGGTCTGGGAATTGGGAGATATGGTTTTTAACAGACATTATGTCTTCTTTATGGAGAATTTGGTCTAGCGGGAAGGAGCCAATTAAATGAGCATTTACAATATACATAGTATGTACAACTTTAGTTAAAGTACCGGTTGATAGGGAAGAAGACACCAGGGATCTTTCCAAGCACAGAATGCTCAAGGAATTTTTCACAAATGAATATGTGCCTCAGCTGAAAAGCTGAGTAGGAATTAGCCAGGCGAAAAGGGGTAGGAGAGAGGCAGAAGGAACCTCAGTTCCAAAAGGTGATATAGGTTGAGTCTTTTGAGGAACTGAAAGAAGTTCATTATGGCTGAATCATAGAATATGAATGAAGAAAGGTAAAGAGAAAGGTATGGACCAGTTCATGAAATATCTTCTCCACCTTTTAAAGGAATTGAACTTTATCGCAAGAACAGGCGAAATCCACTAAAAGTGTTAAGCAGAGAAAACAGCCTAATCAGATTTGCATGTATTAAAGATTTATTAACTACCCACTCTGAGCTAAAATATTTATTGGGTCCTCAAGAATTCACACACAAACAAATAGCAGTGTAATAAAATAAGGTCTACAATAGTTTAAAATGCTATTTACATAAGCTTATACTCATTAGACAAGTATAAAATGCTATAGAAACACAGACAAGGGATCAATTAATATTGTCTGTCAGGAGGGAGGTACTAAAGAAGACATAAGAGAGGGTCAGGTCATTTTGAGCTGGGCCTGGAACATTAAATAGACCCTCCAAATAAATAGTTTAAGTAAGTACCCAAGTAAAATTTTATTTACAACTTTTAAAATCTCTCATCTGTGTCCAATTACTGCTCTTTCTGTCACCCATTTTCTCTCACATTGTTTATTTTTATTTGTCTTTAATGTTGATGTATAGTTGGTTGAAGTGTATAAGTATTTTAATTTGTATAAGAAAAGCTGCCTTATCCAATCACCAATGTGCTCAAGGCACAAATATTTACCAAGTACTATGTAAGTATTTCAATATTTTAGCAACTGACCCAGCTTTACCAGGAAGTATGTATTAATATTTTCTGACCCCCAGCACTGGAAGTAAGCTCTATTCTCTGCCTCATCCCCTAGGGATGTGGCTTTTTGTGGAAGAGATCGCTAGCACTCACTCCGCTGCCTTTCCCATCTCACATGCAATTGGGTTGTCCTTGTGACTGAGCTCAATGAGGTAACCCAGTGGAATAGCCTTCCTCTAGACTTGGCCAAAAATGGTCCCACATGAATGTTCACATTTTTCTCCTTGGTATGCTAAATGCAATGATCCAAAAAAGGACTTCATAGAGACCTCAGGAAATGGTGGGTCCACAAGTTGGAAGGAGCATGGGTGGCAGAGCCACTGCTTGGAAGACAGCTGCTCATGAAAACCACTCAGCCCATATCAGAGTATGAAGTGAGAGAGCAATTAACTTATATTACGCTAACACCACTGAAATTTGAGAATCGTTTGTTATTGTATCTAGTATTAATTACCTTGACTAATAATAGTCCTGTATGACTCCAGTTCCCTTATATGACTTTATTGCTAGAACTTCCTGATGTTATACTCAACTAAGGAGATAATATCTTCCCTTTACATAGTCAATGAGTATAATGTCAGTGCTGATTCTTAGGGACCTTGACTACATCTTAAAGAACTTTTTAACTTTAATTTTTGATGTCATTTATTAATTATTTCAGCTAATATTTATTTAGCAGACATTGAGTTAGGTGATAGCTAGTTTCTGCCTTGGTGTGCCAGATATTAGGTAGATTTCTGGATCAGTTGTTCTTATAGGATAGTACTAGAGAATCATAAAGAAAATAACTCTCACAGCAAATTAGATTTATCCTGATTTTAAAAAACAGCACTAAATTTTGTGCTTACAAATTACTATCTGGTGAAAGGCACTTACTGAAGAGATACACACTGGGTATAGTGGCATGCACCTGTAGCCCCAGCTACTTGGGAGGCTGAGGCAGGAGGATCTTTTGAGTCCAGGAGTTAGGGCTATGGTGCATCACGATCACACATGAAAATAGCCACTGCACTCCAGCCTGAGCAACACAGCTGACAGACCCTGTCTCTAGAAGAAAAAAAAAAAAGAAAGAGAGAGAGAGGTGGTTTGTTCAATATTACTTGGTTACAAATAGATATGTGACCAGAATTGTTATTAACTATAACAGATCTTTTTCAAATAATTAGGAATCTTGTTAAGAAAACTAAAATTTTGTTTGACTGTACCAGAGACTTTTTTCCTAGCCAAAGATTCGGAGAAAAATATCACACTTTGTGTCTGGATCCAATAAGAAGACTTAAAAGCCTTCATCATCGTTCTCTCATTCAGCATCGCGTATGGTTAACTCACGCAGGCCTGAGTTGGAAACCCTGTTTGATGCCTACTGACTCTTTGACAGACCCTGGGCAATTTACATAACCTCTCTCAGCCTCATGAAATAATAGTACCTTATACTTCTGCCCTTGCTTCCCTGCAGTTCTTTTCTCAACACAGCAGCCAGAGTGATCCTGTTAAAACGTTTAAGTCAGATCATTTTATGACTTTGCTCAAAACTCTCCAATGGCTTTTCATCTCACTCAGAAAGAACAAAAGTCAGTCTTTATAATGGTCTACATGGTTATATGTGATTGGATAACTGTCTGACCTCATTTCTGTTCCTCCTCTTGCTCACTCTATTCCAGTTCACTAACCTTCCTGCTAGTTTTCGAAAGAACAGGATTTAAAACACATGTGTGGTTTTCATCTCCTCAGCATCATTAGTATTTCTGATTTGTCAACATCTTAGATGACAGTTTCCATAATTTTCCGAATAAATTCCTAATGATAATAGTTAACATTCTGTTATGCTTATTGTGTGCCAATATGATATCATTCAATCCTCACAGTAACTCCAAGAAATAACAATAGATAGTGATTTTGGAGTGTGCTCTGGATCATGCTGTGCAGGTTCAAATCCCCACTCCACCTCTCACTGTGACTTTGGGCAAGTTACTTAACCTGTCTGTGCCTCAGTTTCCTTATCTATAAAATGAGTATTAAAATAGTAGTTTCTACCTAATAGAGGTGATATGAATTAATATTCGTAAAGTTCCCAGAAAAAGGTCTAGCACATAGCCACCATTACATAAGTGTTTGCTAAATATTTAAATAAAATAAATTCTGAACCCCTTTGTGCCTCGGTTTCATTATCTGTAAAATGGGGATAATATCGGACTTAGTAGGATTTTTGGGAGACTTAAATGATATAGCATGTACAGACCATAAAACAGTGTCTGGCACATAGTAAGCTCTCAATAGTGAGCTATTATTTTTTACATCATAAAGACATGGTGTTTTAGACAGATTAACTACAACGTCCGAGGTTATACAAGCTGTAAGCAGATGAATAGAATCTTTGTCCAAGACTATCTTGTGCAAAATGGCATTCTTAACCATAATCATCAAGGGTTATAGGCACATTTTTTGTTTGTGAGTCCTGACAATTCAAATGAGGCATAATTGCCTTCAATTTCCTTACCTTTTATGTATAATGATAGTTGATTTTTTTGTGTAGCATGTTTTAAACATTCATCTGTGTCATTTTTTCTCCACATCCCAATTTGCTGATGGAGCCCCCTTTCTAATGTGGATTCTAGATATGTAGGTGAAAGAGGCATGAGTTCAGTGGAAATTTGAGAAGATTAGAGATTACCAACTCTAAATTTCTCCTTGGATGGAATGTTCTCTCCTCTACCACGACTTCATTCTCAACTGCCAAACTATCATCAGGCATGAGAGTTCTTGCCAGAATGGAGAAACATGGTGGTCAGGAGACAATCTTAAGACAATATCTGGGGGCAGTGATCCCACGTGGACATGGCTAAAATAGTCACACAGATGTCAGAACTGCAGTGACTCCCACCCCTTCCTTTTTGTGTGTTTGTTTCTTTTGAATTACTGCTGTTTATCTGTGGTAGATATTAGAGAAAATTGTTAGAGAGCACTGTAATGTCAATAACATAAGCTAGATTATTTCTAAATCAATAATTTTGTTTTTCACCCTTCATTTGTTCAACCACAAAAGCCAGTAAGAAAGCTGCATCCAAAAAGAAACAGTTATTGCAGAACAACTTAAGGTGAGAAAAGGCAGCCAAGTATATGTTTCAAAATGTTTTCATAGGGAAACATCTGCAAAATGTTTGCGCAGTAGAAATAGCGCAAGTGTTTACATAACAATTGTGCGGCTATTTTCTATTTTGGCAATGAGGACACACCCATACAGCACATTTAAAAATATCTGTGTATTTCAGCTACATTTTCATTGGCAACAGACACACAACCACAGTGACCAGGTATCAATCAACATTCCATTTTCCAGCTGTTTCACGAAATGTCTAATCACTCACAAAATGTGTTTGGTTCCACATATGTGCATTCTCAACTTTTCCCTTCTGTCTCATGAAGTGCACTACTGGAAAAACTGGACACAGTTTTGAACATCCAAATGAAGAATCATCTGAATGGAATGGTGTCTCTGTTTTCTACAACATGCCTCATAAAAAGCGAAGGCATTAATTCTGAGAAAAGGAGACTGTCCTAAGGAATAAGTATTTTAAAAAACATCCAATTTACTGTTAGTCCTGTGCAATAAACAATGATATGTAATTCTGAAAGAGCCAGAAAGTCCTTTTCAGAAACTTAAAATGAAAGAGCCTTCAAATCTACTTTAAATGGGGGCCCAGTGACTGCCCTTAGCAAGTAGGAACTCTGTGTACATAAGGATAAATCATTAGAAAAGAAGATGGAAATGTAGTTAATTCTTATATATTTTTTCTATATATAAAGCAAACAGACATCTAAATAGGAAAGTGGAATATAAAGATACATGAGAAACAGCTACTGCTACTGAGAAGCTTATCAGTTTTAGGCTACATATTCACAAGCAATGTCTCTGCAATCAAGTAAGTGCTATGATGAGTGAAACTCAGGAGATAGTCTACCAGAAATACTTTTCAAGGTGTCAGTTTCAAATATTACTGTATTAAATGGAAGTAAACCCCACTTGATTCATATTTTTACATATGATTCTTTATACAAATATCAAAATGTAACTTGGCATTGCTGCCACCAAAACAGACAGGGACCTTAAGTAAAAATGTAAAGACACTCCTTTTCAACTCTTGCTTGACTGTGTCTTGATAAACTCATGCAGACTGCATGCCAAGCCACAGCCACCTGTCAAACCGTAGAGCAGGCAGTTAGCCCTCACCCAGAGTCAGCAGCCCACAGTGGAATACTGAAGCCCCAAGATGAATAGCCTCATGCTAGTTACCACCAAGGATCAATTAATTAAATGAACAACTTACTTACTTAAATGTATCTCCCCAGAAGTTGTGTACAGGTTCAGAAAAATAAAAGAAATCAGGGAGAAAAGGAGAATTACTGAAAAGCAGGAATCATTTTGCAAACAAAGCTAGAGGGAAAAGTAATTTTAAATGTATTTTGAGTGTTATTTTATTATTAGGCCAACAAATGTCCCCTCTATTCTTATTTAGAACAACGAATATTATCTACAAATTCTGAATAGGTGAAATTATATTTTGTTCTGTGTATGTAATAAATTGTTTTCAACAAAATAATATTATTAATGGAATTACATTCCCTACAGTTTTCTCCTCTTTATTCTCCATATCCTCCTCTTTCATAGACAAAATTGAGCAAATTGAAAGAGGTTACATCAGATGCTTACAGGGACAAGTCAGGTAACATAAGAAGTTAACCAGGCCTGGAAGGGGCTGCATCCTTCTAGTAACCATATATTCTGTCAAAAGGAGGGAGCTGATTTAGCTTAGTCCATTGTTACTTTGTAGATATTTGGGCATTTGACAAAACTTCTGAAATTATTTTTATTATAAGGTGGAAATTTGGATTTTTTATATGAAAACTATCAATTTGAAAATGTTAACTAATAATAAAAACACTTTATTAAAAACTATATAAGGAGACTAGAACATGTTTTCTGGCCACTTTAACAACTTGTGACAGCGTGTCTTAGTCCACACCTAGTCATGAAGCACGCAGTGGTGCTATGAAAGCACACAAAAGGGATTTAATCTAATCCGGAGAGTCATGGTAGGTCTGTCACTTAGGATTGGTTGGAATATACTGTGGTAGCAAGGAATGGCAAACCCCAGTGGCTCACGTGAGCAAAGGTTTGTTACTCCCTTGTGTTATATGACCATAACAGGTAAATAAGAAAGTTTTACTTGTCATAGTTAGAGACCCAGACGGATAGAATAGTCCCTGTCTGAAACACATGGTAGAAGGAACAGAGACATCGCAAACTCCACAATGGCCCATCAAATGACCCACATCATTTCAGCTTTCATGGCAGTGGCCAAAAAGCTAGTTACATGGTCTACAGTAAAGAGTGTGGCTTTGCTTGAAGAGAGGCCTGGCCTTTGCTTTCAGCTTCTGACAGGAGCATCTTTGTTTAGCATGAGTACTTGGTATACCTGACAGTCTTAGGGTCGGGGATGGCCACAGTGTAGAGACCAACCGTGTGATTTAGGGCAGGAGCTTTGGGTTACACAGTATTTGTTGACTTGGAGACTGAGTCCAGCTACTTGGATAACCAATCAATCAATCAATCATGCCTGTGTAATGAAGCCTCAATAAAAACTCTGGACATCAAAGCTGGAGTGAGCCTCCTTTGTTGTCAATATTCTGAAAAATATTGACCCTGAGCAAGTAAAGGGTCCTAAGGACAAGAGAAACCTTGCATTTGGAACTCTCCCAGACTCTAGCCTGTGAATCTTTTCGTTTGACTGATTTGATCTGTATTCTTCCTTTGTAATAAAGCATAACTGTGAGTATAATAGCATTCAGTGAATTCTATGAGTCCTTCCAATGAATCATAAAACCTGAGGGAGGCTTTGGAAACCCCCTGAACTTGCAATTGGTGTTGGAAGTGAGGGCAGTATTGGGGATTGTGCCCTAAAACTTCGCAGTTTGGCCAACTCTGGGCACATGGTCACTCTTCAATTTAATTGGGTGTGGATGCATACAGCTCCCTCAGGGAGGAACACCACAGGTGCAAAAATTAAAATACTTGCAAATTTTAATAAAGTTTACCACAGTGAGATTCAGGGAAACAAAAACAACAAAAAAATGATGATACCCTCACTCAGTCATGAAAGACATACCGGAGTCAGCCAAGTAAAGAAAGTTGAGACATTTATGCAAGATATAGGGGCAGAGTACCCATAATAATAAAGTGTTGACACAGCATGGTATGAGCAGAGAACTTGCATATATTTATATTCCAAATTAACCAATGGGGAGTAGCAACTTTGGGCCAACTCATAAAGGGCTTTACGTAGTTAGGAAGATAAAAGTGCTTAAGAATGAGCAGGACTGATTGGGAAGAGGAAACTTGAACTGGGTCAACTCTACAAGGTCAGCAATGAAACTGAGCACTGTGGGAAGCGCCGTCAAAGGAAGTTGGTGAGAGAGAGCTCAGAGCAGAGTCAGGAGGAAGCTCCAAGAAGTCAGGGTTTTTATCCTGAGGCCTCATTGTTATTCAATCAAATGGGACTTTACAGTCTTAAGGGTTTGAAAATGCTGTCCAAAACTAATTGTTTTCTCACCAAAATCCCCAAAGCTTTCCATTTTTGTGAATAAGTTTAATCCCATTCCCCAGGGGAATTTGGAGCTGTGCTAGAACACCTGGTTCCCTGGATATCTGAGTTTTAAAGAGGTGCCCTGAAGTCCCAGTGGTAGCAACTGGACACATGAACAGTGTGTCATGTGGTCATGTGTCCAGTTGCCCTGGGGAAAAGAGGCGGAGACATAAGGACTCAGAATACTGACACATTACTTTTTGAAATTAATTCAAAAAGTGTGTTTCTGCAAAATGTACTCTGATGGTAGAATGACCTTGTTTTTAAAAAGTAAGAGTACATGAATACTAATTTAAGATAGTAGCCAATCTTTCTTTTCTTCTTCTTCCATGACCATCCCAATTCCAGCTTCCTAGTGGGACTTGTCGGGGAAAAAGTTTCTAGTTTTGGAATCCAAAAAGCACTCTAGCTGTAAGAGATAAATGGCTTATGGAGTATATAATCTTGCAGAAAATGTTTTTTATCCAGATCATGAACTAAAAAACACCATAGGTGCTCAAAGATAAATCAAGGGAGTAGATTTGACAGTGTGATTTTTTTGGGAAGGTATGTGTTATATTTAATTTTTCAACCCCATCTCTTAGGAATAATAATAAAAGGTAACTTTTCTTTACATTGGAGAGCACAGAATAGACTAGATACCAGGGTCTGGCATTTATTACCAGACTCTCTGGCTAAAATTTCTTCTACTGGAGTTGGTTAAGACCAGTAGTGATCCTAGGTGATAGTAATTCCTACTGGGGGCTCTAAGTCTCCCACAGACTCATGTAGGCTTAAAAGATCAGCCCAATCTTCTAAGAGCTCCTGTAAGAGCTAAGAGTGGGTCAGGGGAGACAAAAGAGCCTGCTAGTTGGGAAAAGAAGAGCCCAAGGAATGATTTGCTTGATCTCAATGATCTTGGAGCTTATGATGAATTACAAAAGACATTCCCATTGCTTAGGAAATCTCAGAGGTTTTAGGAGCTCTGTGTCAGAAACTGGGGACAAAGATCAAATGTATTTTGTATGATACTACATATGTCTAAAATAGAAACTTGCATTACTCTCTTTTCCCTCCTCAGCTTTCTTTTTCTTCCTCACACTCAGGATAACTTTTTTTTAAATTAATAATATGTTTATAGGTTTATTTTCTGCATCCCAAGTAGAATACAAACCCTAAGAATTCAGAAGCTTTGGCTGTCTTATCAACCTCCTTATCCCCAGTGCTTAGAATGGGAGCACATAGTAAGCCTTCGATAAATATTTGTTGAATTAAAAAAAATGTATATGACTGTGTATTTAACCTAACATTACTGAATAAATCAATAAATGTAACTGACTATACCCAGAAATGACTAGATTAAATGTTTTATATAAGGTAGAACTAGGGTTTGGAATTATCTATAATAGAAATTAAATTCAGTTATACAATGTTATAACTTCGCTCCCCTGAATCTTCATTATTCATTTATAGCCACCATATCAACATCTCTATCAGCTGTAACTAATGATTCAGGAAACTCGAATGGGACAATGCTTTAGGTGAGAATTGTATTAAATATTAGTTTTCTATTGCCACTGTAAGAAATTACTACAGATCTAATGACTTAAAACAACACAGATTTATAATTTTAGAATCCAGAGGTCAGAAATCCAAGCTAGGTCTTAGTGGGAAGGTGCTGGCAGGGCTGTGTTCCTGCTGGAGGTTCTAGGGAAGAATCTACTTTCTTGATTTTTCCAGTTTCTAGAAACTGTCTACATTCCTTGGCTTGTAGCTTCTTTACTCCATCTTCAAAGCCAGCAGGAGCAGGTTGAGTGTTTTTCACTTTTCTGCTTTCCTCTTTCATTTGTAAAAAATCATGTGATTAGACTGAGCTCTCCTGGATAACCCAGAACAATCTCCCCATCTTGAGGTTCTTAACCTTAACTCATCTGCAAAGTCCCTTTTGCCTGGTAAGCTAACATATTCATAAGTTATGGAGATTCGGACTTGGAAGTCCTAAGGGGAGGGATGGGGAGGCAATATTCAGCCAATCACAGCTGGTACCTAGTGTTAGGGCCTGGCTGTCTCTAGCCTCTGAGCCAGGGGTGTGTTGCCTCACTGCTGGGTGACCAAGAGGAGCCCTCCTTTGTTAATCTCTTCAACAAACTTTTCACAGTTGCTTGTTACATGCCAGCCTAATGAATTATGCTCCAGCTATAAGAAGCTAAGATGTAGAATTTTAATGCATCTACCAATGACTATCTTTTGCAGTATGATATTACTTTGAGTCAATTCGTACATTGTTACATGGAATGAATATGTATTGCTTAAGAGACATTTCATTAAAACAATTTTGTCTTAATTTACTCACTCAAGAATACTTAATAAGTGCCTATTTATTGAGCAAGTCTCTCCATGAGGCGCTC
>NC_059138.1:30298431-30415931 GCF_020740605.2 Lemur catta
AGAAATATGATTGGACAAAAAGGGTATGATCTAAGGCTAACAGACTAAGCGGGGAAACCCAGCAAGGCTTGTCTGTCTAGATTCTTCTTGGCCTGTCTGAGCATGTATTCCTTCCTTCCTTTTGGGTGTGGGGCAGAACCCTCTCTGGAATGGGAGTCTTATGGCCTACAGTCAAACAATGTAGGTCAGATAATTACTATATGGCTAGTTTTTACATAAAATAATTCAAAGTTTTATGTTTGACTTTGGGGAGGTAAGGAGAAAGGGATTCTGGCTTTTATGATCTGCCTTGGAGAAGAAGGATTCTTAGTTTCTATGGCTATCTTCAGGGAAGAACGGGACTGAGAGGCAGGAAGAAACGGGAAGGTGAGAGAAGATCTTTTGCTTATGAGGCCTTCATTGTAGAGAACTGTTTTCTGAGCCCCATCATGATAAAACCCTGAGTTTGTGTTATTACACAAACGTATCTTAAAACTTTAAAACACAACCAGTTAGAGATCTGTCCTCAAAGTAGCAAAGGTCTGCACTTTAGAATTAAGATATATTTGTAGCTCTACATGACACTCTTGATGTGATGCATACACCCAAACCCTATTTTCAGGAAGCATGAAACCCCTACACTTTATTTATGATTTGAGTTAGATTTCAAATGGCTAAATTAGTGGGAAGGCAAATTTAGGTTCTCAAATAAAAGTGTTCTTTGGTTTCTCATTTTAATTGCCCTAGATTATGCAGGAAATATTACTATTAGCTTAGGCCTAGTTTAGCTAAGCGTAAAGTAGAATAATTAGTCAATGTATCCAACTTAGTAAAATAGCCAAGCAGAAAAATTTTTCTCTAATTCTACAATTTTTCTAAGGATCAGGAAGTTTTATATGAATTAACTGAAAATAAGCACCATATTTTCCTTTTTCAGGTTAAACATAGCCTTTGGAAAAGGTGGGATGGGCAGAATTTAAGAAAAAACAAAACCAAGCAAAACCACATAAATAAACTATATGGTTATTCAGTAGGAGCTAGCTACCTTTGGGCTATCATTTGTAAATTCCAGGATGAGTATTTCCTGATAACTGAAAATTATATCTTATTCTTACCACACAAACATACGCTTCTAGTGTAGAGACATGTATCACTTGTGTACTCAATTACTAACATTTGAATTTAATTTCTTATGTAGAAAAATATTCAAGTCCTGAATGATAACAGATAATGTTATGTTGCTGTTTTCTGAAGGAAATTATGTTAGCTTTTTTTTTTCCAGTAGCATGCATTAGTGAATATTCATTCAACAAATATGTATTTAGTGGACACCATGTACCAGGCACTGTCCTTGGTACATATGACACATCAAAAAACAAAGCAAAGACTGCCACCCTCATGCAGCTGTAAGGGAGGAAAGGATATAATTACTTTACTCTTCATCATAAGGGTAAAGACAGACACTCCTATACAAAAGACAGGTTAACAAGAGAAAAGCATGCAATATTTATATAATCAAAGTTTTATATGTCATAAGAGACTTCAAAAATAAAGATCCAAAGATTCAGGAAAAATCATCCATTTTTACGCTTAGGTTTGGTAAAGAACAGACAGCTTTGGAGAAATGTGATTGGGGAAAAAGGACAGGATCTAATGGTAACAGACTGATCACGAAAACCTAGCAAGGCCTATCCAGTTTCTCTTAGTCTCTCTAGGTGGCATTCCTTCCTCCAAGGTACAGGGCAAAACCCCTTCTGGAATGAGGGTCTTATGACCCACTGGCAGGCAAGGAAGAATTTCTTCATGGCCAGCTCCTGCACAGAAAGGTAGGGTAAGTTAGAGTAATATTTCTAGTGTCTATGACCCACCTTGGGAAAGAGAAATCCTAGTTTCTGTGGCCTGCCTCAGGGGAGAAACGAGAGCAGGAGAAAGCTGGGGAGAAGGTCAGAGAGAGACTTTGCTTCTGAGGCCTTGCCAATGTCATTTAGTTCAAAGTACTTAGCATGCCAAAGCGCCATACCTTGGGGTGTCGTTTTCTGAGCCCCGACACATCTAACATTCCAGCGAGTAAAGACAAACAGTAAACAATAAACATACTGGGAAAATAAATTATAGGTAAATTATATCATATTGTAGGAGATAAGTGCTAAGGTATAAAAGAAAATAATCAGGGAAAGGGCAATTGGGAATTTGATAGTGTGCGATGGGTTAGGGGTGGGAAGGATTGTATTAAAAGCAGAAAGTAAAAAGTGAGAAAGTCAGTCAAATGGAAATCTAGAGAAAAAGCAGTCCAGGCAAAGAGAACACCACTGGAGAGTTCTGAGCACGGAGTTCTGAGCAGAGGTGTAACATGACCTAAGTTATATTTTAAAAGGATCAGTCAGGTTGCTGTGTTGAGAAGAGATTGTGAGTACAAAGAGTAGTGACCAAAGAGATCTTAGTGTTCCCCTTAACTTGAGTAAACTTTATACAGGTTTCTTTCTATAGCCAGTAGCTTCACTTTTCTTACAGCATTTACTTTAGCAAACATGCAATTACAAATGCTTTCTCTGCTTCTTTGAGATGTAAATCTTCTCATAGCCTCCAGCCAACGTTACAACCAAGGAATGCCTTTCTCAAGGACCCTGGAGTCATCTCTTTGACCTGTAATTATCACAAAAGATTGTGTTCCCATTTCTTGTCTCTGGCTGGGTAAGTCTTAACTTTCATAAGCCTAAATTGGCAAACACAAGTGGCTTAATCTCATTGACAACTAACTGGTCCCCTAACCTCCCCCACTACTTTTCCACTAGGCCACCTGGAGCTTTAAAATTTTAAAACTCTCCTGCGTTTTGTTTCAACAGAGTTGAATTCAGTCATTCTTACCTATTGCAATAGTCTTGAATAAAGTTTTATTTTGACATTTTTAACAATTGTCCAGTGCAATTTTTCTTTTACAGTTCAAGCAGGAAGATCTACTAGGAGGTTACTGCAGTTATCCAGGCAAGAGATGATGGTGGTTGAGACCCGGGTATAGCTGTCTGAATATACTTTAAGGCTAGATGGCAAGAATTGGCTGACAGAAGGAATGTGGAGTGTAAGAGAAAGACAGGGATCAAGTATGACTCCAGTGTGTTTGTCTGAATGAATGGAAGCAAGGGCTTGCTGTCAGCTGTAACGGGGAAGGCTACGGACAAACCATGTCACAGTACTTGCCTCAATCGTCCATTTCTCAATTCACCTTGAGTTTTTGCACAATTTAAAGAAACCATCTACATCTTCTTATCTTCAAAATCAACAATTTCTCTTTATATTCACATATGTCATACAACCCATTCCTATCATTTTTGAAAGTTAAGAAATGAGTTTCTTTGAGTGACTCAAACTGTTTCTTTTTATTACATTTAGTGCCAGGAAGATTTTATTTAATTATTTTTATTATAGGTTATATAATGTAATATATACAAAAAGTGTATGAATGCACTCCTTCGATTTAAAGAATAATAATAATTTAAAAAGCACTATTCTCTCAATGTACGGATTAAAATAAAACTTTTTCTATAACATTGAAGATCCCATTATGCCCTTTCCAATTGCATTCTACATTTTGTGTTGATCCTTCCTTTATTTTTAAAGTATCTTTAGCAATGTAGTGAATACTGTGATATGCATCCAAATCAAACTTTCAGGCAAAGGCACTATTTTACTTTGTATATGGATATAAGAACATCATGTTGTACACCTTAAACATAGAAAAATTTTATTAAAAATAGAAATTAAAAATAACATATTGCTATAATTTTTTTATAAAAAGGCACTTATTCTACCTGCTGCCAGGAGTGTCAGCTGATGACACCTCATATTTCTAAGACATCTCCCTCTCTAAGATGTGCTGGGCTTGTCAAGGGAGAAAAGGAACTATATGCCAGAAGACAGAATGTATAGGTAGCCATGAAAGTATTTATGGGACTGGACCCTAAAGATAATGAATCACAAGGGGTAGAATATAAAGTTGGATAAGGAAGAATTTATCAATATGAGAGCACTTATTTGTGACATAGGAAATAGCACCCTGGCAAGGAACTCAGGATAATGTATGACTCTTTTGAAATGCTGGAACAAGTGAGGACCTACACTAAGTGAAGGAGAAATGCCACAAGTGCCATGGCAGATGGTGGAGAATGGGATCAAAAGCTTATGGAAAAGGGTGTGCCAGAAGGAATAGACTGTGCAAGACTGGAAAATTCACCAGCCAGCTATGTTTAAGCCCACGAGAGGGCTTAAAGGACATCATTATATTTAGCAAAGCAATATGGAATGTGCTTGTGAGAGGGGTAACACAGTTGTTGAGAAGTTTTGGTGGATGATCTCTAGAGGCCAAGGCTGATGGGGGAGATGTTGAGAAGTGGCAAGTCCAAAAAAAAAAAGTATGTGAGGCATATGTTAAATAGCTTGATTTAGCCATTCTACAGTGCATATATACATACACACATACATATAAATACATACACATATATATATATCAAAACATCACATTGTAAACCATAACTATATATAATTTTTACTTGTCAATTTAAAAATAAATTTTAAAAAGTGACAAGTATATTGGAGGCCCAAGGTAAGACACATTTGCTTCAAAGGGTGGGAGATAAACCCTACAAAGGGGTTCACCTTATCAGCTAGGTCTTTAGAAATCCATGATGGAGGGTATAGCAGGATACCCTTTCTAATGAAAGACAAAGTATTGCATCTTGCAATTTTTCTTGCTAAGAAGAAAGCACTGTGATTCATAGGGTCCTTTAGGTACTAACGGCATACAATTCTACACTTTGGTATATTGTTCCAACCAATGTACTGAATAACACAGAAGGCTGTCTGCTTTGAGTGGAGCCCAGAGCAGGAAATTGTTCTATGTCATATCCAGACTGTGTTGTAAGCAGCCCTGATGCTTGGACCACATAACCTTTGTGTTATTAGAGGTATCTGTGGTGTGAAAGTTATCATGTGGACTTTATGACAAATTCCAATAGGAGAATAGCAATGGAGACCCCTAAGGTCTGGAACTATGGCATACCATCTGCATCAGAATACTATAAACCACTTGAAAACATCTAGAATGCTACTGAGCCCTGCAAGACATGGAGCATTTGACCATAAAGTGTTAACACAGCTGGAACTGCCTATCATGATCTTGGGCTCTGTCAGATCCACAAAAGCATAAGAATCAACAACAATCCATTTCAGGTTGGAAATGGCACATTAGGGGTGGTGCACAAGCAGGGCCAAAGCACATAAGCAAGCACACAGAAGAGGACTAAACAACTGAGTAGATAAAATTACTTACCAGTTGATGATATTAACTGACCTCTGTCATCAGTATTCGTCAATGCTGACACAATGGGCTCAAGAGTGGAGCAGCCATTGAGGTAGGTATGGAGGATGAGCTTGGGGTCAATAGCACAGGCTCATACTCACCAAGGCCAGTTTCTTGTGGTGCTGAATGTCCCACCTATCAACAAAAACAAATTCAAATATTATATCTATGGTGCTGCACCTTCCCTTAAGGAAATCAATCATCTACTTAGTGGTAAGTTAATTACAATGGAACATTTCAACCCTAGAAGGGGCAGTGATTTATTTCGAGTGAAGTAGACACATATGCTGCCTATGAGTTTACCTTTCCTATAATGTGAACCCCCATTATACAAGAGCTCACAGGGTGTTTGATCCATTGATGTGAGGTTCCATATATTTCCTTGAACTAAGAGACTCACTTAATACCCAAAATGTGTAGGACTGGGCACATAGTGATGTGATCCAATGATCCTATTATATACAGCCAACCTGATAGAGTGATGATGTTACCTTTGAAGGGACAGCTAAGGTACTGTCTTATAAATGATACCTTCAAGGAAGGGGCGTCATCCTCCAGAATGTGGTGTACCTCCTAAATTGACAATCATTATATGGTGTGATGTCTCTACTAGGTAGATGTAAAGCTTTTATTACATGAGAGGCAGGAAAGAACACACTGGAATCCGGCTGATCCACTAGAAGACTCTTCTTGCAGTCCCCTGTCCTATTTTGATGGTAAATGGACAAGTGCCACAGCTGCACCTGAGAGGAGCATTATGACCAGAGTCTCAGATTACTTTGAGATGAGGGTCTGAGTCATTTTCTTAGGTATGCCACCTAGGCCAGCAGAGGTGCTAGCTGAGGATAAGGAGGCTCTAGAATAGGTAATAGAGGAGAAAGATAATAAGCATGAGTGGTAGCCGTGGGACCATTTTTAGTGAGAAGGAGTATATTTCATCCCACTAACTATCATCTTAAGTTTCCCCAGAAAGGAGAGCCACTGGAATCCCAGAGACAGAGCTCCCAGATGGGATGAACTTACAAGAAAGTGGCTCTGAGTGGTGCAAGGGGAAGCCTGTGGTTTAGTGAACGCTCTGATGTGTCTGTCAGATCCCTCTTCAGGACTGAGGCACTAATTTCTCCAGCTGTGGTTAATGTCAGCTGCTGTAACTTATGGCCATGTGATTTTCCCAGGAATTACCCTTGCCTGATGGAAGCTGCCTCACACAAGTTTTCACTCCAAGGGAAGACTGCATTCAATGTCCAAATCACTTATTGTGGCAAATGAAGTCTTAACCCACCTCCTTCAACTCAGGTCCACTCTTCATGGCCACCCCAGCTCTAGAGCTCCCTGTAAAATTGATTGATTCTTTTGTTCCAACTGTACCGCAGTTCAACTTCTCCTCCCAAAGTCATAGTTCCCTCACTCCATTATAGTTTTTTTTTTCCAAAATTATTTTCCAGTAAACTTTCTGCATATACTCTCCCCAGAGTGTGTTTCCTTGTATACACGATGGAGACACCACCAATAATTGCATGCTCAAATCAAAAATTATTTGATTTGCTTAATTTTGGACCTAATGTGGATATATGCTTGCAGTTTGTATTCCTTTGTGCCTTTCTTTTTTCATTCAATATTATATACTTGAGATTTATCAATTTTGATTCATTTAATGATAGTTCATCCATCACAGCTCATTGCAAGCTCAAGCTCCTGGGCTCAAGCAATCCTCCTGCCTCAGCCTCCCGAATAATTGAAACTACAGGTATGCACCACCACACCTGGCTAATTTTTCTATTTTTTGTAGAGACTGATCTCAAACTCCTGACCTCAAGTGATTCTTCCACCTCGGCATCCCAGAGTGCTAGGATTACAGGTGTGACCCACCATGCCTAGCCTATCACTTGTTTTTTTCCCCTTTGTTAACATGTTTATTTCATTTTATTTTTTACTTATTTTTTATTTATAAAACCAGGGGAGAGTGCAAATGCAGTCCCCCACTACCGCAAATTATGCAGTTGAGTTTTCCACATTTGGGGAAATCACAGGGGTTAGCACATCCGGAGTGCAATGGATAAGCCTCGCCCTGGGAAAACCACCTTCATGATCATGGTATCTCTCCTGCCTGGTAAGTATACGTGTTTATTTTAAACTCTAGTGGAATTTGTAGTCTTACATTGTGGTTTGTGCTTCTTGGGTTGTGTTTGATAAATACTTCCCTATCCCAAAGACATAAATATATTCTCATGTAGATTTATAGAAGGTTTTAATCAACTTGGAATTGATTTTTGTATTTTGATGTGCGTGTGAAGTAGTGATATTTTACACACACACACACACACACACACATGCACAGACACACAAGTCTCTGAACAGTTTTGTAACTGGTCCATCTTTTTACCACTGCAGTTGTTTTAGGCTGCATCTGCAGTTGTTTTATGCTGCACTAAATATCAAGGTTTATATACACCAGAATTTGTTGATATTAAACCAGCTTCCATTTTTTAATTAAACAGCCAATTGGTCAATTATATTTCATATACATTGCTCAATTCCATTTTGTAATACTTGTCTAGGAATTTTTGTATGGTCATGAGTGCGATGGGCTTGTAGTTTTCCTAACTTGTATTATCCTTGTCTGGTTTGACTATCTGGGTAATGCAAGCATCATAAAAAGGAAGGAGGGGTGTTTCTTCTTTTCTCTGATGGGTATGTAGAAATAAGGAAATATCTATTCTTTGTCTATGTCTTTAGACCTTTGTGTACATGTATGTATACATGATATTTGAAGACTGTCTGGAAAATAGCCAGCCATTGTTAACATAACAAAAACGGTTTGCATGACATCGATGTAACCTGGCAGCCAAGGAAAGTGGACTGGAATGTACATGCACGGACAATGACAACTCCACTGCACTAGTCAGTGGAGCACTAGACGCTGTTGAGGGAGCATGTGTACTGTGTGGAAGTCGCATTCAGAATGATTGAGCAAGTAGAGCAGTGAATTTGCATTGAAATATATGTTAAGCTTGAACATTCCTCCGCACAAACTATTCAGATGATTCAGAAGGTTTTGGGGGATTATGCAATGAGTGCAGCGCAAATGAAAGTGTGGCACAAAAGCTTCAAAGATGGTTGAGAATCTGTTGACCGTGATTCACGTTCTGCAAGGCCTGCAACAAGCAAAACACCTGAGATTGTTGAACGTGTACGGTTAGGTTAAGTGACACTAGGAGAACCGTGAGGTCCCAAGGTTTCAACTTTGAAGGAGACTGAGGCATCACTGTCCTATGTACAATGTTTATTGTATTTTGTATCTTCTTCAATAAATGTCTCTATTTTTCATATTACATGCCTGGTTACTTTCTGGGCTGCCCTCATATATCCATCAGGGGAGGGGAAGGAAAGAGAACTATAAACTACTAACTTGATATCTCTAATGTTTTTTATTGCCATATTATTAAAGTTTTCTACTTTCCTTTAGTCAAAAAGGCAAGTTTTAGTTTTTCCAATAGTTTATGTACTCCACCTATGTTTTCAGGTTTATTGGGAAGATTTTGTATAATATCGCATCTTAATATCTTTTAATTCTTAGTTTATTAGGATAATTTTGTGTAATATAGCATCTTAGCATCTTTTTAGATAAGATAATTGTGCAGAGCTTGCATTTTCTATCAAAACCCCTAAATTAACATTTTTACTTAATAAAATTTATATTCAAGATATTTTAATTAATCTAATTAATATTCTTAAAAGAATAATTTATCTATTAATAACTGATAACTTTATGTGAATATTAGGCGAATTTTTTTCAGACACATACCATATACTTCTACTTCTGGAATATAAGAACTTTAAAATAAAAGTAAAAACTTTGCAGAACAGTGTTCCCAGGTGCCAGCTGATGTCTACGAAGGTAAAAAGAAGAGGCTTTTTCTAAATTTCAGTGGCTTTTATAATAAATATAATTATTGGCCACACAAATACAAACACATGTGTGAAAGAAGTTGCATGTTTCTCACAATTTTAGAAAGAGCTGTTTATATCTCCTCCTCACAAGCCACAGGCAAATTTCTCTGAGCCCAAACTCAAACATTTCCCATTCTATTAGAGTCCCAGGAGGTATACATTCTGAGATACAATGAGATCTTAGGTAATTTCTCCTGATTTATTCTTCAAATATCAATTACCTGTGGTAAACCAATTTTATTTCAATTCTCAGTGGAATAGAAACAAATAAAATACTTTACATTTAACTAAAGAAATGTTGATACATATATTTCTAACAACAGAGGGGATATTGAATGGAAACTGCTTACAAATTGCATGCTTCCGCTGTTTTTCTATGCCCTATAGAGCTGGTTGATTTATCAGTTAACAAAATATAATATACTCAAACTGATGTTTTGAAATTATTTTTGAAAGAGAAACACTGAAGTTTATTGATGCTTGAAAATATAAATGTATTGTGAAAGAAATTGTATTAGCATTTTACAGATATGAATTCTTAGCTATGCATGCATTACTCACTTGTCTTTCCTTATTTATGTAAGAATAACATGTAATAAAATTTTAAGAATAGATAAAAACATATCATAATTACTAGAGTTCTAGAAGGCAGTAAAGTCAATGTATATTGGGACTGGTTCTTACCTTCTAAATATGTTTTCTAGAAGAAAATGGGTTTGAAAAATCTTAATTGAGTAAATTAATAATTGACTTAGTGCTTATACTTAGTAAAATTATAACACCAAGAAACTGACAAAATCTGTACCTACACATACACAGAGGAGGCTCATCTCATAAGTTTTCATCAAACTGTATTGCAATGGAGAGGTGGCAACTAGGTAAAATTCTTTTTCCAGTGGCTTTCCCAGATTAGTTTTGAAACTTTTATTTTGCATATTCACTTTGAAAAGGTAATTTCTAGCTTCTTGAATTATTACCACTGCCAGTGTATCAAAATCTAATTTGATATTTCTCATTAACATTCTCTATTTTTAATAAGGAACTATTACGGGAGGATGATAAGAGCTTAGGCAGTAAGAGTGTAGGGTGGATGAAGACCATGTGTAGTGAAACCACAGTGGAAAAGATCATGTGTAGAAAGGAATCATTAATACGATCCCATTCATTCATTTAACTTATTTACTGCACGTCTGCTAGAAATCAGACATTGTGCTAGGTCTGATGTCACAGTGATGGGCTAAAGCAAGCATGGTCTTGGCTGTTATGTAGCTTTACAGCTTGATGGAGGATCATTATTTGAATGATAACAAATGTACAATTACAGAGATAAGAGCTCTAAAGTACAGGAGCTAGATGCCATTAAAGTCTATAACTGCGGGATTAGGAAACATTTTCAAAAGATCATTAAGCTTGAGCTAAGTTATAAATGATAAGTAGGGATACGCAAGGGAAAATTTATTGGGTGGAAAAGAGAATCTCCCAGGAAGAGAAAGGCATGTGGAAAGACACTGATGGAAAGCCGTTAAAGACTAGAACAGGATGGGCAACAGGGAAAGTGGCCCAAGATAAGAGACAGGCAGAAACCATATCACACAGAACCTTGTAGGCCACATAAAGAATTTTAACCTTTTTCTTAAGACCAGTAGGAAGTCAGTGAAGACTTTACATGCATCTTCATGTATATTAGGAAGTGTACAGACCAAGTTGTTGCAATAATGTCAAAAATGCTAATGAATTGGTTCAAAGTAGATTGAAAGTTATTTCCCTCTCGTATGTGAGTCTAAGGCAAGGACTGTGGTGGCTCACACCTGGAATCTCAGCACTTTGGGAGGCTGAGGTGGAAGGATCACTTGAGGCCAGGAGTTTGAGACCAGCCTGGGCAACATAGGAAACCCCATCTCAAAAAAATAAAAATAAAAAAATTAGCCAGACATAGTGGCATGCACCTATAGTCCTAGTACTCATGAGGCTGAGACAGGAAGATTGCTGGAGGCCAGGAGTTCAAGGTTACAGTGAGTTATGATCATGCCACTGCACTCAAAGCCTGGGTAATAGAGTGAAATTCTGTTTCAAAAAAAAAAATAAAATAAAAGTCTAAGGTAGAGAGGCAGCTCTGTCCCAAAGAGGACCTATTGACCCAAGCTTGTAAGTCATTGTGCTATCCTTACCATACTTTTACATTTAGAATAACCAATCTCCATCTCTTCTGATTGGTCTTGCACTGGGGGCAGGGTCTTCTGATGGGCAGCCTCTACTAAAAGCACATGTTTAGAGTTCTGCTTCTTCCTAGGATATAGTAACCTGGAGAGAATGTCACACTTACCTCCAACAATGAGAAAATCCTAAACAAACTATAAAGCATAACTTTTTATCAACCCATCGGAGACCCGAATGAGAGTGAAACTGAATGGACTGAAATCCAAGGAAGGATAGGCCTCTTTAAGAAAGGAGGGGATATACAGATGCTCTCACCTTTGCCAGTTGTTATAAAAATAACAACATTTGTGTTGTATGCTACACAAGTGGTTATGAAAAAATCAGCTAAACTGTTAACACATTTCTAAAGGCCGAGTGTGGGCTACAGGGCAATGTAGGACCCCTGAGAGCCCCAGAGATGGCAGGATTTTGCACACACTCACAGACTCTTTTCCATGACCTCCACTAGGTGCTCATGGGACAGGCTGAGAGCAAAAAAGAAGCCTAGAGAAAGTTTCCCTGGTTATTGTATCCAATGAGAAAGGATCATCTGCTGCTATAGGAAAGGCTCAAGTCCCCATCTCCCACCCAGAAACTTCTCTTGAACATACCAAAAGGTTTAAACCAGAGATGGGGGTGGAGAGAAAGAAAAAGAAAAGAGAAATATCAGAGCAGAACAAATCCTTCAAAAGACAATGGCTAGCCATCTCCTCCAAACAATGAAAGACATCAAACTGCATATCCAAACAGCTTGAGTATGTCTAGTAGGAAAAATATGATCACACACATACAAACACATAAATCACACACAACACAGACACCTGTTTAGACACATAATATGCAATATGCAATAATATGCAAAGTGCTAAAAATAAGAAACAGAAAATTATTAAGCTTGCCATAGTAAAAATGACACAACACATACAGAAAGAGAGCAAAATTACATCAGAATTCTCATCAGAAAATGAAAACTGAAAGAATAATGAAGTGACATTTTTTCAAAGTACTGAAAGGATAAAAAAGGTCAACCTGAAATTCTATACTTAGTTAAAATTTCTTTCAAAATAAAGGCTAAATAAAGAATCAAATGTCAGATATTGTTTTACCTAATTAAAAAGCAAGATCCAACTATTTGCTGTCTACATAACACAGTTTAATTTCTTACTCAAGTCAGTTGAAAATAAAAGATGGAAAAATATGTAATGCAAACAATAACTGTAGGAGAGCTAGAGTGGCCATACTAATATCAGAAACAAAAATAGGCTTTAATATAGGAATAATACTACAGGCAAAGATGGATACTTTGAAATGATGAGTCAATACATCAAGATGCTATAATAATTGTAAATGTATAAGCATCTTTTAATAGTGGCATAAAATACATAAAACAAAAACTGACATATTTTAAAGAGTAAATAATTCAGCAATAGTTGGAGATTTTAATGTTCACTTCTCAGTAATAGATAGCATGACTAAACTGAAAATAAGTAAAAATATAGACTTGAACAGCACTATCAATAACTTGATAGAACACTCTACTTCAGGATCCATAAAAGAAAATAAATGTATACCTTAGACTTCATACAAAATGCAATAAAACCTTTGTCCCCAAAGGTGGTCATTAATAAAATGAAAAGACAAGCCACAGCCCGATAGAAAATATTTGAAAATCATATATCTGATAGTATTTGTACCCAGAATATTTGAAGAATTTTGTAACTTGATAATAAAAAGACAACTCAATAAAAAATGGGTAAAGGATGTGAACAGACACCAATGATGATATATGAATAAGAAACAAATTAAAAATGCTCAACATCATTATATAATAGGGAAGTGCATATTAAACCACAATGAGATAATATGACATTCCCAATAGAATGGCTGTCATCAAAATGACAGAGAATATTGTCATTGAAGATACAGAGAAACTGGAATCCTCATACATTGTTGGTAGGACATTAAAATGGTACACAACTTTGGAAAAGAGTATGGCAATCTCTTTCCTAGGATCCAACAATTCTACTCCTGGGTCTTAATCCAAGAAGAATGAAAGCATATGTCCACATAAAGATTTGTATATATATATATATATATATTCTAGCAGCTTTACTCTTATTAGACACAAACTGGAAACAATCTAAATGAATAGCAACTGATGAAAGGCTAAACAAATTGTGATACATTCACACAATGACATACTACTCAGCAATAAAAAGGCACCAATCACTGCTGGACAAAGCAACATAAATAATCCCTAATAACATTATGCTGAGTGAAAAAAGCCAGAATTAAATGATGCATTTGTATGATTACATTAATATGAAACCTCTAGGAAAGGCAAAGTTACAGATGCAGAATGCAGATGAGTGGTTTACTGGGAATGAAGTGAGAGGGGGACTGACTATAATTGATTTTCTTGGGAAATATTTTGAACAATGGAAGTGTTCTAATACTGGACTCTGGTTATGGTTGTACAACTGTGTAGGATTAGTAACATTTATTGAACCACATGCTGAAAGTGAATTTTATGCTTTGTTAATTGTACCTCAAGAAAGTTTTAAAACAGAAAGAAAGAAAGAAAAGCCTCTTGGAGAGGAATGGTTCAGTTCTACATAACATCATTTTATTGTCTCCTCTCTGACTTGGATGAGCTATTTTGTTACCTGCATTTCTGTGTTGAAGAGGGACTATTTCTCTCCCTCCACGTCTCTCCTTTTTTAATCAAAAGGGCAGATCACAATAAAGTAAGCTGAAAATAAGGGCTGACCCAAATGTTAAATTTAGAAGATGCAGTCTATGATCAGTATATATCCAGCCACTTTTCTATAGCCTCTATATCTATATTTTTTAGTACTGAACAAATGATGACCTTGAGAAGGCGAACCATTGTCAATTATCAAGGGGAAAGTCTTATGAAGTTAAATAGCTGCTCTTAACCTAAATAAGAAAATATACTCAGGTTATTCAGAAATAAATGGCCATACATGCCTATAACATGGGTAGAAATCAAATAGCTTTATGAGTCTAGTTACAGTTAAGGACAATTAAATTAATTCTGATATTTCTTTTCTCTATCCAGATAATTGAGGCAATTATATGTATGCTCAAACTGATTCCAATAGGCTAAAATTCTATCATGTAAAGAAGTTTCAGAAAGTTCTGCAGCCTGTTGATTATTGTGTTTACCTCTCTCTAGACAGGTGAAAGGGCACATAAGGATGAAAATTCGAAGTGAAATTGGCAATCAAAAGATAATGCTGTTAGGATAGTTTTTATAGGGGAATAACAGAAGCATAGGCTATAAAAGTTTTGAGGCCAGGTAATAAGAATCTTTGAAATCTTGAGTTTTAGTTATGAACTATAACCTAATTTTAGTACAGGACTTAATAAATACAAAATGAAAGCAATATTTTATAATAAATAGTATTGTGTTTAAGGTAACTGAAATGGGTGGAAATTGAAGAATGAATTATTAGAATATTATCTTTATTATTATAAGCCAGGTGTCGGGTACTCGCTAGGAGAGTGGCATTGGTGATGCATTAATCACATTTATCAGTTTTTGAGAATTTCCTATGCACCAAGCGCTGGTGTAATGCTTTGCATTCATTATTTTATTTTATCTTCTCAGAAGTTTTGCTAGGAAAATAATAAACCCAGCGCACTCAGTGTGTCAACTGGAAATCTGTGGCTTAGATAAGTAAAGAGTCTTCTCAATGTTCTTTAGTTGAAAAATAGTAGAATAAAAATACAAACTCAAGTCTTTCTTCTTAATCATGTAACAACAAGAAGTATTATTTTAATGTATTTAATTGAAGTGGCTGAGGATAACTGCTTTAGCAATTCCAATTGGGATTATTTGTTGGATCTAGAATTTGGTTGCTGATTAGGAGAAACCACATTGATAACAATAGACCCAAGTAGCAGAATAAGAATTCTGAGATACTGTTTAATCTTATCGAAGTTCTGACACCAGTGTTATTGGCAGCGGTATAGAGTGTGTTCAGTGTAACTGTGAAGTCCATGACATTTTAACTATGTATTTCCGTTTATTTTTGTATATAATGTACAAAGCTATATAAAGACAGATCAAATGTCTAGAAATTCTTTTCTAACATGACAGCATGGGTCAAGTTTTAGTTTCTATCACATCAATAATAAAGACTTTAATTACTGAAAGATATTGGGCTGAGATGAACCTTGCAAGCAGGACTGAGATTCCCAAAGCACTGAACTATTCAGTCTGCTTTAAACCAAGGTGAGATCTTGACTTGGCATTAGATAAGCTTTAAATCTTGATGGTATTTAAAATTTCGTCAACCTTTGGCATAGCATTAGTGAAACAAAGCAAACCAATGGTAATTCATCAAGAATATTTCAAATATTAAAATATTCTTTTATAATTAAACTAATGGGAAAATCTATGTGATAAAAGAATATTTAAAATATAAATTAAAATCACACCCATATATTTTACTTCTTTAAAGTGATTATTCTATCAATAATAAGTCTGTGGTCTTTAAGGCACTACTGATTAATTCTCAGTTTAGTGGATTTAGAGACACGCAGAAAATGTACATCCCAGGAACTCATCAATCAGCCCACTCATGTGATCAGGAGCCTCTCATTTAATTAATAATCCCACTTCATATTCATATAGCATTTTATAAATCTGATATCTTTAAATTTGGCAGACATGTTTTATCCGCAACAAAGAAAACAATCAGAATCTGGAATAAGATTTTAATGTGGAATGCTCTAATATATGAGATCAAAGACACCCATCACTTTTTTTCAGAAAAAGGGAAATGTGATTACCAAGCTTAAGTGTGCTGTATATTAAATGAAAATTCTGATCATAAAGAAAGGTAATATCTACTCAAAAGTATAATTTCTGTACTTTGAAAATCATCTCAGCAAGAATTATCTTCCCCTATCAAATTGTAGCACTTGTCAAAATCAACTGTAAAGCATTTCAAGTGCTCTTCTGAATCAACAAAACAGATGTATAGCGATGTGAGGTTGCAAGAAGGAAATAACAGTGAACCAGAGGCCCATCAGTGCCCGTAATCTCTTGAACCCACACTTAACACAGTAGACACGGCAGGTCTTTGGGAAACCACTCATAAAAGAGAAATACAAGGCTGATTCTTAATAATATGTAAAAATATGTAAAAATTATTTTCTTTCTGCTTTGCAGCTAGACTTTTATCCTTTCTTCACTCTCCTAAATAGACCATAGACATGTAGCATGGCATTTGTTTCAGGGGGATCTGCTAGTAATTATAAGAACTTCTTCTATGATGCAATTTGAGAAATTAGAAGGTAAGGCTGTAGAAGACAAAAAGGGAGTAATTATTTTATCACAGGTAAAATTTTGCTTTAATCAAATTCTTTTTCTTCCGTACTGATCAGCAGCTCTTCTTTTATGCTTGACAGTATATTTTAGCATTTAGAACCAGACGCTTAAATCTGAGCTCTGCATTCTATTGTGTGAATTGGGCAAGTTAGTTAACAACTCTCTCTGTCTTATATGTAAAATGGAGATTAACAGTACCTACCTCATGGGGTTGTTTGAGGATTCTATGAGATGATTCTGGGTAAGCACTGAAAATACTGTCTAGCACTTAGCACTCAAATATGATTCTTAGATTTTTGTCTTGCCATTAATACTCATATATGTGGCTCTCTGTTAAATGACAGTAACCATATAGTACTTACTAATGTGTTGTAGACTAGCGTACCATAAGAAATGACCACAAACTTGAGTCTTTGAGATTATATTTATAGTTTGTATGCATATTTTAATACTAACAATGGAAGTGGTCTTATTAGGCTAGTTGAATCTTTATATTCACCCTTTTTAAAGAAAAACTTATCCGAGTGGATGGAGGGTAAACACTGTGGCTTAACGTAGACAAAGTCATCTGGCTGGTGCTGAGAGTTTTGTGGTTACATGCACACTTCACTTTCATGTTGACTTTAGAATCTAACCATTGTGTAGGATGCATTATCTTGAGACCCGTATCCAATGACGGGAGAGTGAAATGTTTTTCCTGCAGGCACTGCAGATAACACCGAAGTTGAAAGACAGGAACAGTAGCCAGATTTCTCCAACCTTCCACTTTCTTTCTCAGTATTTTACTAAGCAGGAGGTAAGGACAGAGGGAGACATAGGTCCAGAGCTCCAGACCATAAAGGCACCACTCAGAAAGTAGTCATTAAAACATCTGCCACTCAGAAGTGAGGAAGCAGACTTCCCGAGCAACCATTTCCCATCACTGTCATATGATTCTTTCTCCTTTCTGCTTTATACAATCCCACCCAACATTTAAGACCCTAATAAATATTTGCTTTTCTGTATTATCTTTCCCAACTCCCATAGACAGATCTATTTGCTCCCTCTTTTGAGATTTCAAAGTCATTTATGATGATTCTATTATATCATTCAAATTGCATTGTGATTTATCATGTCTCTCTCTCTCCATTAAAATATTAGCTCCTCCAAGAAAACAGCTACTGTTACTAATATTAAGCATAGTGTGTGGTATGAACTAGGCACTCAATAAACGTTTACTGAATAAATGAGTAAGCTTCCTAGGTTTTCTGGTTGTTTTTTTTTTTTAACCATTTCCAAGATGGAATAACTCCAACTATATTGTACACTAAGTGTTTGTGTACCTGCTTCCCATCCTAAATTCATATGCTGAAGCCCTAACCCCCAGTATGGCTATATTTGGAGAAAAGAAGTAAAGGACTCTATAAAGGTGGGTCCCTGATCAGATAGGATTGTCATCCTTTTAAGAAGAGACATCAGAGAGCTCTCTCTCTCGCTCTTTGCATGCATGAACCTAGGAAAGACTGAGTACATAGTGAGAAGGCAGCCATCTGCAACCCAAGGGGAGAGCCCTCACCTGATACCAACTCTGCTGGCACCTTGATCTTGGATTTCCAGTCTCCAGAACTGTGAGAAAATAAGTTTTTGTTGTTTTAAGCCACCCAGTCTGTACTATTTTGTTATGGCAGCGCAAGCAGACTAATATGAACTACTACATGTAAAGTGGGTTGCTTTTAATTATCAAACTCCTCTCTGATAAGCATCTTGAGATTGGCTCCTTATTTGATTCAGCTCTAGAGCTGGCCAATGACTAACTGAATAACAGCTTTTTGAATGAATATATAAATGGTTGAAGTTTCTTTATTAATTGAATTTATGTGATGACTACTAAAAACATCATTGAATTATCTTTTGATACAACTAAATTAACCACATTTAACAGAAATCTTGGCTACTTTTATCAGTTACAGATTAAAAAAATGACACTAAAACCTGACAACATAAAAGGGAAAAATACAAACAGATATACTACAAAAATGAAACTATAAATGGATAATGAGAATAATAACCCATTTGATATCAGTAGAATGAATAAATGCAAATTGTAACAAGACACTTTTTTAATAAGTTAGCAATTCTGAAAATGATGTGGATACTCAATACTTGCAGAGAGATGATAATTTCCTACAAGTTTTAGAAAATAATCTAGCAGTGCCCATTAAGATGTTTAGAGTTATTTATATCAGTTTGCCTATTATTTCTAATTTTAGGTTCTATCCTAAGATAATGATCTTAAAAGCAGAATAAGTTTGTGGTCAAATATTTTTCTTTCCACTGACTTTACGTAAAAAGAAAAAAAAAAAGTATGTGCTCAGTGCTGATTGTGTTGTCTTTTAGTCCTCAGTGCCCTCTGAGTGTGGGTCATGGGCTCAGATCCTGGAACACAGATGGGCCTTCGGGTGTCCTCACTGGGCTGCTCTAAAGCACAGCTCTCAGTTAGCATCTCAACTCCTGCCCACATCAGTTCATCTCACCACAGAAGGTGGCAGGAACCTCTCTGAGTCAGACTGGTGGAAACTGCTTGAGCTGATCACTTTTTGTGATCTCCACTTGCCATACGGGTAACTTTTCTGGACCACACCTAGAGAGGGTGGGCTGACTCTTGTTTCCCACTCCGTGGTCAAACTCCTGCCTTGAGAAGACTCTAAGGCAGAAGCTCCCAAATTCCAAAGGAAACGAGTTGAAGTTCCTAAGACCTTCCTTACTTTACTCAGGTGGCAGCACGGGTGGGCCTGTGAAAAACTTGAGCTCAGCAAGCATCCAGCAAAGGCTAGCAATGCCAGTTTCCCCTTCTTACGCCAGCCTTAATTTCTAAGAGTAGTTCTTTTTGGAGCACAACAATTGCTTAAAGGAATGGCATCCCTTGCTTTTCCGCCAGATACGGGATGGAGTGGAAAATATTCCAGAGTGCCTCACTCTGTGCCAACTTTGCTCTTCAATAAAATTAGGACTTTTGCTTTTATAGGCTGGACGGAATGCGGGGGATGACAGCAGACAGACCAATTTGGCTACATCTTAGCAAACTCAAGAGAGGAAGGTTTGACAGCTTTTTGGCTATTTTGGCTAGAATGTGGAAATACTTACTACTTGTTGTACAAAGTATGAGGCTTTATCCAAAATTCTAAGACACAGGAAAGGTCCCATTCAACATAGTATGACACACAGTCTTTGAAAGTTTCAGAGAAGCACAAAGAACACTAAAATCACCCATAATTTCTCCATTGGTAGTTTTTGTGTCAATGTATATAATCCTTTCTTGCTACATATAAAATAAATGTATGTAAATATATATGTTCAGAATAATATTTTATAGATTCTTTAAATCCTTGCTTTCCTACTTAAATATATTTAAATATAATTTATTGTTCCCATAAAACGTAAGTTTTAGTGGTACATAGTTTTGTGTTATTATATAAAATTTGCAAAAACAAGGACACAGTTGTTTTTGGTGTTTCCTTCTACAAGTAATGCTTTGATGAACATCTTTGCTCATAATTCATTCAACAAATAGATTTTGAGTGCCACCATGTGCCACGCATGCTTGTATGCCTGGAATGCATCAGGAACAAGACAAATGCAGCATGACTTTGTGAGAACAAAGGAGTAAGAAGAAACTTTTGGGTTTATGCATATCATTATCTTGAATGTGGTGATGGTTTCATGGGTGTATACACATGCCAAAACTGAACAAATTTTATACTTTTAATATGTACAATATATGTATTTTATTTATACTTCTATAATGCTGCTAAAAATCAAAAGCTAATGGAATAAGACAGTTTTTGATAAATACACTTTAAATATACTTATTTAAATACAATGAGCATTTTGAAATCAAAAGTATGGGGTAATATGGAATTATGTAACAGGAAAGTCTAACCTAGTTTTGGAAAGGGTATCAGAGAATGCTTCCCTGACATTTCAGAGGAGAATGAAACATGAATGGAACATATTAGTTAGGTCATATGATGGACACAGCAAGGGGTTGGTGGGGGAAGAATTTAAGGCAAAAGAGATTTTCAAAGTGCCATGATCCTAAATTGTGAAAGAATGATCAACGATCTTAAAGAAGGGAACCATGAAAGTGATTTTTGAGAGAAAGGGATAGAATAGGGAGAATTAAAAGTGAAGAATGAGGCACAGACCAAAAGTCTAAATGAAAGATTTCCTGAATCACATTATATTCTAAAAGCAAAGAGTATTAAGCAAGTCAGTGATAATATATAATTTTTGTGTGTATTTAAATATTACTGTGGCTGTTATGTGGGTAATAGTTTGTGTGGGGGGGTTAAATATAATTGAATTAATTTTGCTACATTATACGCTATGAGGGGGCCTATGACATTAGACTACTGTCTAAGTTTGGTCTTATCCATGATCACAAATTGTACTAGATTAACTTCATTGGTATTGACCACAATAGGCATTTAGGTAGCAGATTTTATCAGACTTGATAATTAATTTTCTATGGTAGAGGAAGAAAGGACATGTGTGTTATAAATGCCAAGTTTTAGGTTAGAAAACCTGGGTAGATGGTGATACCTTTTCTTGAGATTGTTAACACTGGAATTGAAGGAAAGACTTTACTTCAGTTGTTGACACATTAAATTTGGGATGTGTGTGTGATAATTGAGTCAAGCACTCAAGTAAGCAGATGTATATACTTGTAACCATGCAGACGGAGTGGAGATTCTGCTTTCAAGAGATACCAGAGTAGATGTGATTACATAGGGAGTGAGAAAGGGTGTGGTTTTAGACTGAGTCTTGAGAAACTCTGACATTTACTATTTCAGTAGAAAAAAAGGAAGAATAAGCAAAGGAATCTGAAAAGAATCTGCCAAATATCTAAGAAAATACCTGGTGGTATCTAAAGAGTGACAAGATCAGAACTGATAAGTCAAATAAGAGGATGGCTAGAAATTGTCCACCATCTGAGTTAGTGAATGGGTCTGTATTATTTCCTGTTGCTGCTGTAACAGGTTAGCACAAATTTGCTGGCTTAAAACAATACTAATTCATTCTCTTGCAGTTCTGGAGACCAGAAGTCTAAGGTCAATATCACTGGATTATCGTGAAGGTGTCGGCAAAGTTGATTCCTTCTGAAGTCTCTGGGGGAGAATCGTTTCTTTGCCTTTTCCAGCTTCTGCTGACTGGCTGCATTTTGGGGCTCCCAGTCCTTTCTTGAATCACTCCAGCCTCTTGCATATGTCCTATCTCCTGCAACTCTCCTGGAGTAGTTTCTCCCTCACCTCTCTATTCTGAGAACACTGTGATTACATTATCTGGCCCACCTGGATAAGCCCATCTTAAAATCATTAATTTGATCATCTTTAAAAAGTCCCCTTTGCCATCTAAGGTAACATATTCACAGAGTCTCAGAATTAGGACATCAGCATCTTGGCAAGTGGGTATCATTCAGCCTGCCACAGAGGTCATTGTAGAAATACTAAAAAAAAAAAAAAAAAAAAAATGTATTTCAAGTTAAAGAGGGTGGAGGAGAGGTGAGAATAATGGAGAAAAGATGTGTAACTAATTTTGTGAAAATTTTGCCATAGGTGGGAAGGAGAGAGAGACATTGAAAGAGAAAATAAATGTGTCAGGGGAGGGGTTTTGATTATTGTGGGACACATTGAACATGTTTAAATGCTGATGGGGAAAATCTAAAGAGCAGCAGAGGGTGAAGATAGAGGAAAGAGAAGAGATAACAGGATCAAGTTTTCTGATAAAAGCTGAGGAGCTGCAGTGAGGATCCAGGAAGGACCAAGAATCTCCATTTACTCAGAAGCATTTTTTAAACAATTCAAGGATAGAGTACTATAACTGGGGGACAGTTTTCTTTTCTATTTTTTCCAATTAAACATTGATTAATTTTTTAAAAGACAGTACATAGCTATTTTTTACTTTATAGTTTGTATTTTTATTAAAACTATAGTATTATTTTTTTATAACTCTCTCCCAAAGAAAACATTGAACAGTATTTTTATATACTATATTTCCTAGAAGTCTGAAATGAACAAAATTACTGCTTAAGAAAGCTGTAGTTTCATAGATCTGCATGATTGCTTTTCTTCATATTTTGAATTTCAATTTTTTTTCTGACTTTGCATTGGTTTGGATTTTCTGTTAGACTTTATAAAACTGCGCTATCGAGTGAACTACACTGAATGTGTTATTGTTCCCAAAGGTTTACCCTTAACCATTTTTTCTTCCATTATTTCCATTGTCTGTACATCCTGAATACAACAGATGGTAGCTTCCAGTGGGAGCTCCAGGTAGACCATTTCCAAGGTTTCCTATAATTGTTGGCTGCCATGCCTGCTCTCTAAACATTATGTAAATTACAGCAGAGACCAAGAACCCAGAGTGTATTTGCGTGTGTATGGGGGGTGGTGTATGTATGTGTGATTGGGGTGTGCATGTGTTGATGTTTAGGGAATAATGACAAGATTTTAGTAACAATTTTCAACTCAGAATCTTCCTTACCGGGTTTAGAATAGGTGATGCGTTTTTCAGGGTTTATAACACAATTTTACACATTTATTGTTTGAAAGACACAGTACTAGGGACTGTTAAGAAAAACCGTTTTGTTCTTCAGAAGTAAAATATCTATTGGGAGAGAGATGGGAGAAAAGGAAAGGCTGAAGCCCAAAAAATACAGGGAAAAGTGATAGTGTCCAAGGGCCTGTGTTAGATTGGATGGTCAGACACAGCCTCTCTGAGGAAGTTGCTTTTAAAGCTTAGCCCTGAGTATCAGAGTTATTCAACCAGGATGCTGAACTGAATGTTATATGTCATGAGGATATTAGACAATATTATGGGTTTCAGAGAGGCTAGCAATCTAATTTGGTGGCAAGGTTCAAAAAGGTTTCAATAAGATATGACATTTCATAAAGATGGGACATGGCAGGAAGGAATAGAACGTGAAGAGATAAATGGTGCTGTGAGAATAAGCTAAGTTATGGGACCAGTGTAGAGGGACAAAGCGGAGAGGCCAGGAAATAGGAAGGAGCCCTAGTTGAAGCTAAGAGAATTTGTGAAATAAATTGGAAAAGTGGTTGATATTTTGGAGCATCTTAAATAATTGTGTGGAGCATCTGAATTCAAAAGTGCACAACATAGCAACATAAAAAGTACAGAAAAATGACAGAATTATAATAATGAGAACTGTCTTTGTTGAGCAGCTACTATGTGCCAATGACTTTATATATTTTATCCCTTTTTGTATACTACTCAGAAAACTGTAGAAAGTATATTTTTGCAATGAGTTAAGCTGATGCTCAGCTGAATGTCATAAAGCTAGAAAGGATTGGAACTGAGGTCAGAGAGGCATCTGGAATCAGGGAAGCCAGTTAGGAATCTAGTACGGTGTTAAGAGCAAAGAGATATGAATTAGAATAGTGGCTAAGGGCCTGGAAAAGAAAAAATGGGGTCAGAGACATTTTGGATTTAGAAAAATCTGCAAGATTTAGGATCACATTTGATGTGGGAAAAGAGAAAGGAATAAACATTTTAGATTATATATTCCAAAGACAAAATGTGCCATGGTTATTATTTCCAATTTTGATGCTTTGCCTATATTTTCTAACTATTGTTTTTAGCATTTTAAAAGAAATAAATGCCCAGTATATGAAATTTTAAAGCTGCATAATAGGAGAGAGGAAAACTTCTCCTAATGTCCTAACAACCACTGATAGTCACTGTTAATACTTTGGTACATTCTCAAACTTTAAAAAAATTATGCACAGATGTTTGAAGGATTCTTTTAAAAACATTTTAACATGGTTATTATTATAGTACAGGTAGAAATTTATAGCCTTTTACATTTTTCATGAATTATCATTGCTTTTCCTTATTATTATATAAACTTCATAAACATTTTATTACTTATATAATGTTCCATTATCTGGTTTTCCATTATTTAATCACTTACATACTATTTCCATTTGGTTTTTTTCCTGATATATTTTTAAGGATAACTTTTATGTATAGATTTTTTTTTTTACATTCAGGATTATATAATTGGACTAGATTCTCAGAAATAAAATTATCAAATCAAAGAATGTAGTCATTAGAAAATGCATGAAACACATTGCTAAAAGGTTTTTCAAAGGGTTTTGACAATTTTAATTCATGTCAACAATTTTTGAGAATCACATTTCACTATACTCTCAAAAGTTGGGAGCACTACCTTTGTAACAAGATATTAAAAGGGAAATTTAGGCCAATACTTGAAGAAAAATTATCTATTGGATACAAGGTACATTATTCTGGTGATGGGTCCACTAAAAGCCCAGACATCACCACTATACAATTTACCCATGTAACCAAAAATCACTTGTACTCCTAAATCTACTAAAATAAAAAATAGAATAAAATTTTAAAATTAAAAAAATTAAAATAATAAATACCAGTAAGATATGTCAGATCATTCTGTAGGATTTGAAAAAAATAGATTGCCCAGACCTGGTTAGGTGATTCCTAAATCTCTTACCCACATAGAAATTTTTTTTTTTTTTTTAAAAGGTGAGATGGTAGATGAAGAGAGGATTGCTAAATAAATTTTGATTTGGGGAGGGAGCTGCTAGTTTTCAGTGTATTGAACTCATTCTTCAAGTGAGGTGGGCCCGGGGCACCTGCTTCTCATTTCAAATCCTATAAAATAAGCTTCTATAACACAAATGGGAAACTGTGAGTTGTGTTCAGTTCTATTGGAGGATTAAGTGGAGTGGAGTCTGATTCCTTCCTGACAAATCTCCAGCTTGAGAAATTGGGTACTGCAGAAGAAGTGACTTCACTCTCCGAGTTTGTTGTGGCAACTAGACAGGAGGCAAGTGAGAGAGAGTGGGATGAGGTGGTATTGGGCCAGAACCCCCAGGCAGATGTGCACACTTCATCAGAGGGAACCTGGCAACAAGGTAAGATTCTCAGAAGAGGGGTCCCTCACACTTGAAGAGATACATTCCTGCCGGCCATGTTTTTGCAGGAGAGAGCCGCCCTACCTCAACACAGGCCTCAAAAGCATCCAGAACAGCTGCCAAGAGGAAGATCAAGCTTTAATCACTTGCCAGCACCAGGGAGGCAGCCAAATAAAGAGTATTTGTGGTCACTTCTTGCCTTGTTTTTTTTCCAACCAATGGCTTTGGTTCTGTCCTTTTCATCCAAGGGAAGGGCAAGAACTCACTCCACTGAAAAAACTTACAGAGACCATGAGGAATAAAGGAACGAGAAAGGAGAGTACTGTAACTTTGTTTTCATTTGTATTTCTCTCTCTGACAAATTGTGAAGTTTAAGATGCCTGTCAGTTTGGTTCAACAGCCCTTATTTCTTTCTTAAAGTATGAATAAACATAACTATAAATTTGAATGGCAAATCCTTGTCTATATTCTCATCTAATATGCCTAAAATAGTATTATTTGTACACTTTCTCTGTGATGGATGTGTAGTTCCTTTACAATAAAGTTAAATTTTATCTTAGGTATTGCAAAAATAAATTACTGTTTAGAAGAGAGTGTGGCAGTGTAAGAGCCAGACAGTATAGGGTAATGAACAGTGCAGCAAGATTTAACTTCAGAAGAGCATCATTCAACCCCAGCTTGGCCTCTTATTAATTGTTTGATACTGGAAAAATAATTTAACCTCAGAACCTTGGGTTTCAAATATATGAAAATTCAGAGATATGTCATAGTATAAAATATATATTATATATTAATATTATAATTAATAAGATGGTATATTGAGACAAAATGGAGGTTTTGGTCCCTTTGCTTCCCACTCCTGTGCTTTCACCCCAAACTTTATAGGTTTTCAGCAAGAAAAATAAACAGTGATTTCCTACACTCACATATATTTTACCTTTCTCCTCCACCTACCATATGGAAAGCAACGTGGAACTAATAATTATTTCTTCAGCAGTGCAAATTACCTCTGCCTTTTATTCCCACACTATCTTAAACACAGGGTTCCCTTTCATGTTATAGCCAGAAGGGTTAGCTTGTTAAAAACTTGTCCCACCATTCTCCAAAGTGTCATTCAGGGATCCACTCATGCGATCTCATTAATGACAAAGACTTGTGTCTAAAGGAGTATGCAAAACCCTAGAGAGCGTTAAAGATTCAAAGTGTTATTGAGGCCAAACCATCTTATCTATAGGTGAGCCTTCCGGGTCACGGTGGCTTCACCCCAGTGAAATAAAGTGCAGAATTTGCTGTGTGCCTGAGCCTCCTTTGCCATCGCTAAATGCAAAGCTTTAGATCATCTCCCCCATCCTGAATACAAATATCCAATAAAACAAATAACAGCTCTCCAAAGCTATATCATACATCATATAAATTATTTAATCCCATTCAAAAAACGAGTATTATGCCAGTCAAATAGCAAAGTTAAACATCTGCATTTACAAAAATTAAAAGCAATTGCTTAAAATCAAATGGCAAATAAATTTCTTTCCACATTTCTTCCAAAGCTATTCCATAAAATTAAAAGTTCACCTCAAAAGGCTCAAAACATGCCCACTTTCCTTATATAACTTTCCTATGTGTATAGCTTTCGTTAATGCAGGTTTATGTGGGTGAAGATTCTAAAGAAAATATTTTTATTAACTTAGATATTGCAGAACTATGAAGGACTGCTTATTCAGACCCTTGATTAAAACAATACTTCCAGTTTGAGGAGTTTTATACTCTGCTGGAGATCTGCACAAAAGCCCTGTAATTTAGTTATGCAACATTACTTAGTTTAACTGGCACTTTATGTTCTCCCACGTTCAAACGAGAATGGGGAAAGAACATTCCTCATCCATCGGAGGACACAGACTGTATTTTGTTAGGATAGTCATCTTGTTATGTCCCATTCAGCTCAGCCCCATTAAGCTTTTGGGCCTAGAATTGCTGCCTGCTGCCAGGATTAATATCTTGGTATTTTTTTCCTCCTTAGTTTATGGTTACTTTTCAAGAATTAAATGATCATTCAGAAAGTTAGCTTCAGTTTATGAGCTGTTAAACCTATGGCAGATCTGCTACAGCAAAAGCGAAAGCATAAACGTTATTAGAGTAACTTTCCTCTGCAGACATTTGCTGCTCCCATTTTTTTTTTTTTTCCTGCCTGAAGATCCATATTCCTTCCTAAGCCTTCATCTATGTGATCCTAGGTCTTCTATCAACAGGGACTGGATTGTGGTAAAGGGATGCTTAACAAACAACATTTCCTCCTTTAAAAGGGCAGTTTTCCACATATTTTAATTTTCTTTTTCTCCCACCATCATATTTATTCTAAAAGTGAGGTAACACCATATGCTATGGTAATAAATTCCAGGTAAATGAACAAATGGAATGGAATGCAAAGTTTTTTATTTTTTGGCACTCAAGATTCTCTATATAATTGTGGATAAAATGTTTCAGATTGACACACTTGGAAATTAAAAATCTGTAGTGTGCAGAATAGATTCAGCAATTGAGGGGAGCAAAACTCCTCATTGTCAGCAACCAGTATTTGTTGAACTAGATTTTAAGTATCTCAGGTAGTGCAGATGTAATTCTCTTTTAGTTATGGAGTTAACACTTTACAGAGTATTGTTGCATTAAATGGAAATTTATAAATGAATGAATGTATAAATTAACATAGCTGCCCAAAGTGTGTGTTAGCTGGTCATGTGATCTGCCAGTCTCTAACTCTTAGTGAACTCAGGAAGCTCACTATGGTTGTCTTCTCAGGGAACTACTCATTCTGGCAGTACATGGCTGCTATGTCATTCACAAATACAAATAGATGCTAAATAAAAATAAAATAAAAATAAAACCTCCTCTTGTTATATCTGCATCCTGAAACAAAGAGAATAAGAGTGAAGCACATATTCTTTTAATGGAAAAATTACCCATGTGTCAATATGTTACAAATTTGAAGAGTCTTTTTCCTTCTATGCATGGTTTATACTTGGTTTCATTAAAGACTCTCCTCTCTCTCTAATTCAAACTAATTTAGGGCCTGCAAATTGAAAAGGAATTATAGAATATTTTAAAAAGTGAAAAAGTAGGCATTTAATCATGAATTCTGTCAAAATTTTAGGGCCTGCATTTTTTTCCCACTCACCCCCAGGTTCCAGCTCACTGATTTTTTAAAAGCCTTTGCAACACACAGCCCCACACCACGCGGCCATTTAAGCAAATGCCTTGCTCCTGGGCTAGTGGACCTTGTTCTTCTTTTTTTGCTGCCATTTTAACTTATTCATATATTCCATTGTATAGAAATCGGTTGTTTGCCTGAGTTTCTTCTACAAGCCGGAGAGTGCATTAAAGGAAAGGCCTCACTCAGAGGCATCTTTGTAAACTTATTCTCTTCCCCTTGCAGAGGGTCAGGCACACTGCGGATACTCAGTCAACACACACGGACTAAATACATGTATCTTATGACAACATCTGTCCCTTCCAATCATCACTGCCACTCGTATTAATATTTCATCCTGTGCTTACTCGCCGGACAGCCCCCTAGAATTTTGAATTGTTTGGAGGAATAACTTATGAGTTTTTTCTGAACTGGTATTTTCAGATCTTGAATACACTGGGCCTAAATCCCCTAAATAAGCAAATAGTTTTCAGGGAAGCAGGCTACCATCCAGCCCTCACTGGCAGGGTCTAAACTTCTCTAATGAGGGCTGGCTGCTATCTTGAGCCAAGAGCCCTGTCTGTCTGTTTCCATTTAGCAGCAAAATTCTTAATCTTCATCATTCTCAAACCCCCATTTGTTTTCCAATTTTTTCTCACATTCCTCACATCAGCCAAATAAAGTAGTTCCATTTCCTGTCCATTCTAATATCATATTTTTACAGGATACTCATGGATATCAGATTTTTCTGTATCTTCTCCACTAGCTAAACTGTCCTTTCTGCTTTCAGTTTATAGAGAAAAGTTCTGTTTTACCAGCTTTTGAATTTGTTAAGAGTACCCTTTTCTAACACAGAGTCGAAAGTACAAAACAGTAGATGGATACACACATAAATGACTATCATGCAGTTTCCATAAATGCAAGATGTGAAATATGTCAAGGTACCAAAGAATACCGAGGAGAGAAAGCTGATTTCTACTTGGTGGTGTCAAGGACTGACCCTAGAGTCAGGTAAAGCATGAGGCAAAGGGCATTTCAGTGAAGACCACAGCATATGTAAAGACCTGGAGGTGTGACAGCCCACGGCATGGGAATGGCAAGTTCTGTAACTCTGAAGCATTGGGGAATTGACAAAGTGTTCAATAATTACAGGCATGGGGGTCAGGCATGGTGGCTCAGGCCTACAATCCTAGCACTTTGGGAGGCCAAGGTGGAGGATCACTTCAGGTCAGGAGTTTAAGAATAGCCTGAGCAACATAGTAAGATTCCACCTCTACAAAAATTCAAATAATTAGCTGGGCATCGTGGCACACATGTCCGTAGTCTCAGCTACTCAAGAGGTTGAGGCAGGAGGATCATTTGAACCCAGGTATTTAAGGCTGCAGTGAGCTATGATCATACCACTGCACTCTTGCTTGGGTGACAGAGTGAGACTTTGTGTCAATAATAATAATAATAATAATAATAACAATAATAAAGAGGACTACCTGTTTTAGAGAGTTCACCCTGGCATCACAATAGAACCTAAGTTAAAAGGGATGGGACTCATCAGTAAACTTGGAATCATTCTGAAGCAAACCCCAAAGTATTTAATGAGGAAATAGTAAAATAGCAGCATTAGGGGAGTAAGCATTTTCTATCCTGGAGAAAGAAAGAGATTTAAAGGGTTACAAATCAGGAGGAAGGGTAAGAACTCTAGGGATAAGTGCACAGAAATGGAGAAAGTGGATTTTTGCTTCTAGAACACTGAATTATGTGTATATAAATTGAGCAGTCTCAGGCTGCGTATGAATGGCAAAATCAGCACAGAATTACAGAATGACATACATGAGCAGCGCTGATGTGCTCTGTGCCATGCTACATAGAAAGGATATATGTGAGGAAAGAGAAGAAGAAAAACTCTGATTTTTAGGAGTTGGGGACTAACTAGCATAAATTTGAAACCAGTGTCAAAGAAGTTCTGAATTACAGATTTTAGTGTTGTGGGGCTTCAGAAAGAAGTCAGATCAATGTCTTCATGAAAGATGCCAGATGTGTAGAGTTTGGAGGAACTGAGAGTATAGCATTTAAACCCAGGGGGATCACACAGGGGAAAGCAGGGAGAAAGGATGGGACATAAGTGATTCATGAAACAGGAGACTGGAGAGAAGTTAGTTGGTTTAAAATCAACAGAGCCTGTTGAGAAATAATAAGGAAAAGTTTTGTAAGTACAGTGGGAACAGATTCCAGAGGCAAACTCAGCCCTGAGACAGGGGAGATTCTGTGATGGAGTTGAGTGTTGGAAAGCCCTAAAGCCTTTGTGCTCCATGGTGTGGGGAGTAGCATCATGGAAGATAGGCGTTGGGGAGATGTGCACCAGTGAGTGAGTCACAGAAGACTAAGAGTAACCTTCAAAACCAGTTCTTGATCGCCCCCTCTCCTTGGCAACACAAGACCTCGAAATCCTTCCTTTCACACTTTTCTTGTGTTATAACTTCTGTTTGATGTTATGCTTGTTTAAAGAGAAATTTTGATTCATTACTCATAGCTAGAAAGCAACAGACATACCACCTCCGTGGAAAGTGGGAGGACATGAGTTTTATGCCACTAAATGCAAAGTTCCTGCCACTACAGGCAAAGGCTGTCTTGTGAGGGGTTTCTTCTGATTTGACTTGAAATGTTTGTTTACTTTCTTCCTTCTCTGTTAAACCTATACACATAGTGACAAAAAAAAGGAAATCAAGAACTAACTGTACAGTACTGGGCACACTGAAAGCAAACACTACATATTTTCTTAATAAAATAATACATACACATAAATCTATGAACCATTAGAGAAATCTCCTTATCATTGAGGCTGGAAACCTGTTTTTATTTCTAGGCATTTAGCTAAATCTGCAGGCAGACGTGTTAAGTCCTGTCACTCTGCTGTTCTAATGCATGTTGTTAGTACGAACAACTAGGACTGATTTCCACACCACACAAGAAAGTCAGGCCTGCCTTTGAGTTCTACCTTTGTAACACTTGGCTTTCACATAACAGTTTTTCAGGCTTCATTTACTTGGTACTAAAGAGCCCAGTGTTGCTATAATATGTATGGAAAAATGATTCTAGTCATGCACACTAAATTCATTGAGTAAATATGTATAGTGGAAAGAAGCGACGTATTAGGTCTGGTCCTGGTTTGAGGCCTGGCAAACAATAAGATATTCTATGAACTTCTAGATTCAAAAAGTGAATTCAATCCTGGAAATCCATGCTTCGTGGTGGCATTGCCACGACCAGCTGCTGCTGGATTGCTGACAAACAGTTCTGACGACACTACACGTGTGTGTGCCAAATCTGTGAATTTAGGAAGAGAAAATAGGAAGAGGAGAGATTCAAGAAGGCAATTACTGTCAATTATATCCCAAAGGCTTAAAGCTGTACGTGGAAAACATTAATAAAGCACTGAAGAGTAAGAAGCTGGGAAACTGACATTTAAGTGGAAAACTGACTGTATTTTAGCAGTAGCAAACTGGCAGCCAGGTGGTCTGAATCTGGCTTGATCAGGTGTTTTGTTTGGCCTTGATTTAAAAACAATGGAAACTCAACTGCCTTTAAGCATGGCACGTGTCCTCTCTTCTCTACTTTCCCTACCACTCTCTACAGTCTTTGACATATCACGCTTGATTCATTTATGTATCTGAAGTTATTTGAGTTTGCAACACCTAATTTGGACTTTTTATAGGAGTATAGTATCAGAATAGAAAGACTTTAGAGGCACAAGACTTGAGATGAAATTTGAATTAAGTGATTTATTAACTGTGCAATGCATCTCCCTGAAATTCATTGTTCTCATTTTTGATAAAGAAGACTAAAAATAATCCTACCTGCTATACTTACACATGGGCTAAACACAGGCTAGATGAGGATCTCAAATAAGATAAAGTATGAGAACACGTTTTACTGATAGTGCTGTATAGTTAGCTATTATTTTGTTTCAAAAAGAACTTTGCTTTTTGAATTCTTTAGTTTCACATATATTTTACCACCATCACAATTAACTTTGTAACCCTATGTCTGAGACCTTTTAAGATGCTGTTGCTCTATAGGTACCTATGTCAGTAGTTCTTAAACTTGACTGCATAAGAATCAATGGTGGAGCATTAAAAAACGCTGATGAATGATTCATTCACATTCCCAGTGGTTCAGGGTTAATTGGTCTGGGAGTGTCCTGGGCTTTGAAGGATTTTTGGTTTGTTTTTAACTCCCAAGTTGATTTTCATAATCAAAGATTGAGAGCCATGATTTGCACTAATTCACTACAACCATTATTATTATTTTTTCTTTTTTTGAGACAGAGTCTCACTTTGTTGCCTGGACTAGAGTGAGTGCCGTGGCATCAGCCTAGCTCACAGCAACCTCAAACTCCTGGGCTTAAGTGATCCTACTGCCTCAGCCTCCCCAGTAGCTGGGACTACAGGCATGCGCCACCATGCCCGGCTATTTTTTTCTATATATACTTTTAGTTGTCCAGATAATTTATTTCTATTTTTAGTAGAGATGGGGTCTCGCTCAGGCTTGTCTCGAACTCCTGACCTTGAGTGATCCACCTGCCTTGGCCTCCCAGAGGGCTAGGATTACAGGTGTGAGCCACCACGCCCGGCCTACAACCATTGTTGAATAGTAACATTTAGCCAAAGTGGATTTGGTAATTCTCAGTGTATTTTGTAACCAACAGATATCAGTAGATATTGCTGGTTAGTTATTCCCTACCTTTTCCATCAGTGGTTCTCAAAGTGTGGCAGCATTAGTATCACCTGGTATTGAAAGCCGAAAAATAGTCCTCTGAAGATGTCCTAATCCTCAGAACCTGTGACTATGTTATTTTACATGGTAAAAGGGATGAAAGTGTGATTAAGTTAAACATGTTGAGATGAAGCCATTATACTGGATGATCCAAGTGGGTTCAATGTAGTCACAAGCATTCTTATAAGAGAAGGGCAGTAGAGTTCCAGTTAGAGAGAGAGGGAGATGTAATAACTGAAGAGAGGTCAGAGAGGAGAGAATAGACTGCTGGAAGCACTGCTGGCTTTGAAGATGGAGAAAGGGGCCATAAGCCAAGGAACGTAGGTTGCCTCTAGACACTGGACAGGCAAGGAAATGAATCTGCCCTTATAGGCTCCAGAATGTGTCACCATTATTATAACACTTTAAGCCCTGATTTCAGACTTTGGACCTCCAAAGCTGTGAGATAATGAATTCATGTGTTTTAAGCCACTAAGTTTGTGGTGATTTGTTATAACAGCAATAAGAAACTAATATACCTGAGAATTACTTAAAATGCAAATTATCAAGGCCTCATCCAGAGCTACCATATCAGGATTAGGGGAGTGGGACCCCACATTTCATGCTTTAATGAGCTCTCCAGGTGATTCTGATGTACCATAAAATTTGAGAATGACCATGGCTTTAGATTACAATGTTTAATGTTTTTTTCCCCAAATTTATGGTCTTTATGGTTTTGAAATGGGAAATCATGTACAAACACTCAACTCATCCTTTACAGAAAGTTTTACATCATAGAACAGATTAAAATGCATCCTATGAAGAGGCATTTAAAATGAAGACAGTGATGGGAGGGAAGATTTCTCAATGTCTAGCATGATTGCTGGGCTTGTAAAAATGTGTGTTTTAAGAGATTTGTGATCTTTAGTACAGAAATTACAGACTTCAATTTAACGCATCCTTGTTTGGTGAACACACAATTGCTAATATCACTAGACATCCCTTTTTGTTATAGGAGGCTTTGTGGAAGAGGCAAAGTCAACCTAAGGATCCCAAATCATATCTTCTTTTCAATTCCTATGCCATTCGCACAAGAAGTTTAATTTGAACCTGAAGTGGAACAGATAGCATATATTCACTTGCTTTAAAAGTCTGTGCATTGTCAAGAATGAAGGCGGGGAGAAGAATTTACATTTTAACAAAATGTTTGCAATTTCAAAATACCTTGATTGGCTACTGCCCAGTGAGAGAAAACCATATGCAACCTGTAAATGTGAAAATTTTCTGCTGCTTTGAGTCCCATAATGCAAACTTCCAAGCAGCCCCACATCTGTTCCCTAAGGTCTATCTAATCCCATTGTGTCTGTTGAAACTGTCGGCAAGTATGGGCATGGTTTGAAGACCAGGCGCCTCTCTGTGGGGAACAGCATAGAGAATACTCATTCATATCCCTGAGGTTTCTGATGTATTGAAAGCCAAAACTTTCCACTTTGACATTGAATAGTGACTAGTTTAGCTGCTATAACATTACCAATTCTGCAACCCTTGGAACTGTCTGTATATGAACTTTTCATCTGAACCAACTGAGTACTCTACATTTGTCACTGGAACTTAAGAACAATCTTCTAAAAATATTGAAGTCACTTCTTCTTCTGTTATTTATAGCACGGTCTGTAATGTCTGCGTCAAACTACTTAACTGCATTTTATCATACTTTTAAAAATATGGTATGAGGATCTAAAGTTCAAGGAAGTATAACAATCCGTTGAAAAATACTCACCAGACAAGTAATCATACACTCTTGTGTCACCTGACATGCAGTGAACAAGCTGATGAATGAGTCAGGATTTAAATGGTAATTATCATTCATCATTATAATAGACTTATTAATTCATAAATTCTTGGTAAGCCAATTTTCTATAAAAAGGTTAATAATAAAAGTGGAAAAGAAAAAAAATAGCCCCAATGTGATAAAAAATGTAAGAGCTAAAGTATCTTTACTACCACATATCCCTCCTAATTATCCAGTAGTTTTATATTAAAATGTTTCTTAATACAGGACTATATTTCCTCAGTATTTTGAAAGAACAAAAAGTTCAATTTCTTTCATTATTCACCCCCTCACCCTACTCCGTACAAAGCAGCATAAATATAAGAACCAAACTGGGATAACATTTGAATACTCTAAATTATAATAATAACCTAAATAAACTGAGATAGTTTTAAGCAGTGATTCTTATTTTTAGTAAATGCCAAGGTATCACATTTGTTGTTTATTGGATTAAATCTTCACTTCTGCACAGTAGCTGTATATATATATCTATGTGTATATATATATATATATATATATATATACTGCAGATTTATGTGGATAACAGTGACAAATTCAGCTAAACATGAGCATGAGTAAGTCTGTTTTAGCTTGAAAATACCAATCAGTTATGTTGAAATCAATTTCAATAATACCAGTAAAAGAGCATTTTAATTGTACTCAGTATCTCTTAATAATGCTGCAAAAGGAAATGCAACATGAGAAACAAATGAAGACAGATAAAAAGAACCAACTTTAAAAGCTGTTAAAATATAACAACTGTTAAAAAAGTCAAATAGGTAACCCTTTTTAAACTAATTTATTTCTTAAAAATGTTTAAAATGTCAGTTTATATTTTAGGGAAATATGGCAAATTATCTATTTGCATAACTTTTGCTCTCAATTTGAAACACGACCTATAAAATGCCATGGTTAACAATTTTTACTACACTTTTTGTTTTCCTGGGGGATGTCAGCATAAAAATGGGCTATCAACTGGGTCAAATTGAATTAAATCAAAACAAAATGAATCAAAATCCTTAATTTATTCAACTATGGAGCCAGACTATGAGATTTCATTGAATAAATTTGCATCTAAAAATTTTAAAAAAATTTTTGGTTATAAATCAAAATAGTACATTTTCCATTAAAATGGGCATCGAGTTTGAAGGAGATAGATCATATTGGTTATTGTGAAACTGACAGAATAATGATCACATATATAAACACATGTTATCATGTAATAAGACTTCAAATAACAGAATAATTATGAATTTTAAATTTCCTTTATATGCAAGTAAAAGTTAATAATATAGTATAGGTTCAAATCTCCAGGCCATAGGCAGATAACATGCTGTTAACATTAGTGATTGCAGTTTTGTTTAAATAATAGCTGTGCAATTAGGATCACATTGCCTGATAAATGTTTGACACATACAGCTTACAGGTTTTACACAAATTGGAAGGAAAGGTGGAACATCCAGCAAAAATTGATAAAAGCCAAAAAATGGCATGGAACAAAAAGACTTAGATCGGTTGATTAATTGATTGATTTTTCTATTGTCTATGTTGGAAAATGTGTGTGTTAAGGGAGCACCCTGGTGTCCTGTCCAGAAACTCATGTTTATACTTCTAACACCAAATAATACAATGGCATATCAGCCCGGAGTGGGAAATTTTCCCACTCCAGAGTTCTGGGGAGATATGTAAAAACCTTAATGTCATGTCATATTAGACAAATTAAACAGATCTTAGGTTCCTTTCCCAGCTATCCCTTATTCTCCCTTAGAAGCTAAAAGCAGAGCTTCCTGGGGAAAGATGCTTTCTGTAAGACAGAAAACCCAATGCCCAACTAAAATAAGTGCATAAATAGATTAATTCATTAAAAATACATAAATCACAGGCTCATCTTTACTGCTTTATCAAAAACTCCCTTCCAACTTTAAATACCAGCTGTATGGAAAATATAGCAAATATGGCAGTTATTTCTCTAAAAGGAAAAGTGCATCACACTCAGTGCCTGGGGTTTTCAAGCCCTCTTTAGATGATTTTCCCAAGAGCTTCTTCCATAACACTGGGCTTCACATGTTATGTGGCTGGTTAGAGATAGGAAGTCATCAAGCTCTGAAAGTCTGTGTTATTGCTGAGATTCCACAGGGCTAAGCAGTGTTCTGTAATAAACTCAAGTTTTATGGGAATTAGAATATTGTTGACAAAGCATTGCAATATGAAATTCTTCATTTATTTGAATCAACAGACATATGTTTATCAATAAAATAACTTCTATCCTGAGTGTTATTTTGTGTCTATCAGTACTCTTCTATAGACTTTTAGGACCATCCTTATGTAGAAAGTTCATAGGTATGCTACAGTAAGTTTATTGTTTATATTGGTGTTAGAACTATTAACCTGTTACTTATTTTCATATTTTCCATACACTGTTTTGCAAACATAAAGTTTGTGTACTTTCAAAATTGTTGAAATATACACTTTTTCTTCTTTCATGGAACCCCTAATTTTGTGTTGTTTTTGTCATTTTTTTAAGTGACCCTTTAATTGTTATTTATTTGTTAATCTCTATCCTGTAAAGTGACAGAGATGGGTGGCTTGTTTTGTTTTGTTGGTTCTGTGGAGAGTAATGGAAGTGCTGGTCAAGAGAGGGAACTGCATTTGCACTGTCAGCACAACTCCCAGGATTCCGGCTTCATCTAGAGACCTAAGCGCTCCATCAGGACTGAGGTGATGAGGTGCAAAGGGTAAAGACGGCACAACATGATCGCCTACAGAAACTGTTGTGTTTACCCCATCTGTAACTCATTCGTTGTTTCTCCAATTTTTCTAACATTCTCCCACACACCTCTGAAAAACTGGCAGAAGATTCAGATAGGTTTATTTTTATGACCTCGTAGTTTCACTCTATTCAATATTTGGGGGGAAATACCAACTCTCATGCTGACTTCTTTCATTAAATATTTTTTTTAAATATACATGCTCTGAAAACTGAGAACTCTATATTTATCTAACTAGTCGATTTAGTGCACAAGATACCTAATCCAGCACTTAACAGCCAGGCACCCCATCAGGTTCCTTGGAAAAGACAGCACGCTTATTGTGGTAACAATGGAACACTGTTTGAGGGATAGATTTCCTCTCAAGTGCCAGCACAGTTCATGAAACCCAAAACTAAACTGTTGGGTGCTTATCATCCAGTTTCCCTAGATCATTTCTCTCTGTGCTGCCTTTTAGAGCGTACAGGAAAGAAAAAAACCAGAATGCCCACTCTCCAACCTGGGTTTTGACTATCTATGTGGGATAAATCAAATTAGTAGGATTCCTCCCACTGCCAAAAGGAGTTTAGAATCCTGGGAGAAAGTGGGCCTCAAGATGGATGGAAATGGACAAATATTCCTCAGCCTTTTTTGCTCATATGATCTGCCCTTTGCCTAAGTTTGCTAGTATGCATTATGGAATACGAGAGCATTTATTTGGAACTTATACTTAATCATGTTTTGTACAACCTTTTTGTTTGCAAGCAATATTTAAACATTTCCATGTAAGGGGCTGCTCTTTTTATCTGTGTATGCATTCACAGCACATAGCATTTCTGTTTTTCTTTCTCCGTTGGGTGTGCAAACGTACACACACTCTTGCTCACTGCCAGACGTACTCAGTAAAGCAGATTTTGGCCTGCAAAAATCTTAGCACTAAAATGCATAGTATGAACAATTAAATGCACATAATATGTGGGTTTTTTACAACGCATAATTCTGGAATTTAAAATTTTGCTTTAAAACCTCCAGGTTGGAATATCAGCTCCATGCAGGCAAGAATTTGTTTTGTGTATTCCCTGCCATATTCTCAATGCCTGGCACACAGTGGCCACACATTAAGTTGAATAAGTTGGAAGAATGCCACTAACCCTGAAAACTCATCAGTAAGAATAAGATGATTTGTCATAAAAAAGCTAAGATGTGATTTGTGGTTTATAATTCATAAAGAGTTGAATTGAAGGAATACAAGTTTTTATGTGGGTTCCTATTAGCTTTTGAGCCTTGGCAACTTTTTAAAATAGGGAGTTTGTTTAAAGTCAAGAGCAGGAATCAATGTAGAGCTTCTGTTTGTAGGAAAATGGTTTACTTGCAGATCCAATATAGCTGCTCTGGGTACACCATGTATATAAATATTGAAATGTTTTCATATTGGCTGTTAAGTAACTATTTAGCCCTTAAAGTACTCAATGTTTCCTCGAGGGTTTCCATCTCTTCAAGGATTCCCTGACCTTCCCACAATCCCACAAAGAAAGGGTTAGGGCCTGGCATAGCAACAGGCCTCCCGCATTGAGGCCACATCATTCTGATAGGTCAGTGCCTTTGCTGTACTGATTGTTAAATATTTTCAATATTATCACTGTCTTCCTGTTAGAGTTCTCACAGGAAACCAGTCCTTTCCCTTCCCAAAGTTTTCATAAGGGGTGAAAATTTGTCCCTCCTATTGGGCAGAAGGTCATTCAAAGGTTTGTAGCAAATGAAAGAAAGAATGTATAACTGTAATAGATGTCAACAGCACAGAGCAAAGGAGAATGAGGTGGGTACCACTTAAGAAAGAGCAGTGCAGCTTCAGAGTAGATCTCAGAGAGCAAAGATAGGAGAATAATACCTTGTCTTGGGCTGACCTGGTTAGTAACAAGGTGTGTGGAAAACAGAACAGCTTGGCTGCACAAGGATGGGAAGAAATCAGAAGAGGGAGTGCAAGGACTAGAGAAACGAAGCTAGCTACCGTGGCTTGACTCTGTGGGCATCCAGGCAGGCTAATGGTTAATACAGGTATCTAAGCGTGTGGTGGGCACCTGCATGTACACACATACATGTCAGTCAAAGACATAGCCATGAAGTGCATGAATGTAATAGGTAAGCCAGGGCAGCAGGAATCCAGGTGGTGAGAAACCATTGAAATAAGGCAAAGAGCAGCAGAGCAGTCCTGGCTGGTCAACCTTTTGGTTTGATCTGGAATGGGCATTGATGCCAAAACCAGATGAACAAAGGGAGATGAAAAAAAAAAAGTCCTGGTGTCAGGTGTCAGGTTATGCGTGTTTCAAGACCCACCATGCTAGTCAGGATTAGTCGAGCATCTTGTGGATGTCATCGTTGAAAGTCAATATTTCAGGCAATCACTTGAAATCACTCCCCTTTTTAGAAGTTATTTTCCTTTGATTTCTTCTTTTTAATCTCTGTACTTTTGACTCCATAACTTTACCTTTCATTTTTTTTTAAATCAACTCCCTTTCAATTTTTTTAAAAAATCTTTTTGGTTGCTAGAACTTGGCTCTACTCTGTTTTTTTCCAGCCCCCTCTGCCTCATATTCCTCGTAGCAGCATTCTTGGCCCCACAATCCTGGTAAGTTTCCTGCTTCAAGTGGGGAAAGTGGGGAGACCTCCTCTAGTCTCAACCGTAATGAACACAGTCTTCACCCTGGCCAAAAAGTCAGCAAACAGCTGAGCACTTCTGGCCGCTTCACTGGGTAAAGGCACAGCAATTTTTATATGAATTAATCAAACTGAGAAAGAAAGGAAGAAGACAGAATGCCAGTTCCAGTGTAGAACTGAAGTTCAAGACAGAGTAAGGCAGGAGCCCCAAGTTATAGTCTGGACCAATTCTGAAAGCATGTAATCCATGCTGCCACTCAGAAGGCTCATTATTTGGTATTGGTTTTATGAGTGATAATTTCTAGGTCACAGTGATTGATAAGATTGTGGGTCAAGCTGACCTGCCTAGCTGGGTCAGCTGGGTCTACAGCTGGTGAACATTCCTGACCCTGTTTGTAGCATGCTGGAGAACGCAAAATCATCTGATTTCTCATGTGAGGTACAAAGTCAGCATAGTGCATGAAAGGAAAACTAGTGTACAATACCAAGAAAGAAAAAAATCACACATGTAGCAAAAAGATCAACATCCTGAGAAAAGATACTGACCATTAAGCTTAATGCAGAGAGAGCTTATAAACCTCTGTCACACAGAGAAGAACAAAAGGGTAGTTAGGAAGACTGGACTAAAATACTGGCTCAGCCATTCCTGCAGAGAGAATTACTGCAAACTCCCTAATGAGGGGTCTTGGTAGTAGATACTAAACTCATACACCTGTAGTGTAAGTTTAATTCATAATTCATATATGATTTAATCTAGCTAATATTTTATAAGCTACCCACACAACGACCAAATTATTTGTAAAGAACTTTCTTGAATTTAAAAGCCCAATTATAGTTCCCCATCCAGGTGTTGAGAGAAGCTTCCAATCATTTAATCAATAGATCAATGCCTCAAAAAAAATCTGACTTGCTCTTAATTGGGATTTTTACATATATTACTTCTTGGGGGTAAAAAAAGGATGGAGACAATGAGAAGGAACCACATGACTGGTGCTCTAAAAACTTTCAATAACAAATAAAAATATGAGGACGTCAACTTTTCAGAGATGGTAAAATAATTTATATTATTAAGCTATTAATTTCCAATTTGACACACGGACAAGAGTAAGTTTTCATGGATCTACTCAAAAGATTTTTTTCCTTTTTTTGCATAGCAAAGAATGTTTTTAGTAGCACTATTATTTATTTATAAAATAAATGTGGGTTCCATTAATAAACTGTATTCTTACTCAGTCTGTCAAATTCTTGTTTTTAAACAATTGGGTTCACTGAGCTAATTTAATGCCTTACTAAAAAAGAAAAAAGAATAGACATTCTCTCCAGTCAAAAATACATGTGGATAGAATTTAAGCAAGTAAGCTTTTTCTCTGTGGAATACAAAAATATAACTGAGCATATATATGTTAAACACATACACACAATGGAAGAAATCAAACTAAATGTGTGTGCTTAACCTCTTCAACTTTTTGAATATTGGATGTGGTAAGATTGGGTATGACAGTCAAGTAGCTAAGTTAAAAGTTTTCTCTTTGTGTATGTTATTTTTACCCTTCTCTCTTCAGAATCTAAATGGAAACAGATGACTTTTTCAGAGGTATCTAGCCAGTTCTCTTTAGAAAAGTGTCAATTCACAAAGATAGTTAAATGATTGATTATGCCAATAATCAATAATTAAACAATAAGGCAGGAAAAATTAAACTATGTTTGCTGATGAATGCTCAGTTTTATCTGCTTCTAATTCTTGTTTCACATATGATCTCCCTTTGGAATAATAACCATACACCCCAAAAAATGAGGGCATAAAAGAAAAGCGAATTGTTGTATTTTCTATTTGTATTTAATACATTTCCTTTTTGTGCAACAAAACCGTTTACCAAGTTTCTTTTAAAAATAGAGGTCAGTAGATGTGCCCTAATTGTCATGTCTTATTTATGACAAAAATCCAAGGACAATTACATTTTATTCTTAATTGCCTTGATTCTTAAAAAAGATTTTGTGGGAATTAATGTTTATTGTAGGCATTTGTGCAATCTTATTGCACCTTTATCCAGAGAGGTAAGGAAGAAATAATGAACATATCATAACTTCTATATAAATTTCAATTCTCATTTGGCATCTCAACTACATTATGTCACCAACAGTGTCCATAAATCATCTTAGTCAAAATTATGAAGTAGATAGTGTACTTTGGCCCTCCTATCTCCTCTGCCTACAGTTTGGCATATTTTTTCTTCTTTATTTAGAACCCACTCTTAGTAAATGGTTTCAGCCTTATGTCATTAGGGCTTAGGGATTTATCACGCTACCTCATTCAAGAATTAATTTCATTTGCACTTGCTTTGATGGGAACAAAGCAAATTTTATAAGATAACTTATGTGATGGAAATTCAGCCACTGTGGATTATAGAGTATTCTTGGTAAAGAGGTCTTCTTAGCATCTTAGTTAAAAAAATACCTCTTTTTTTCATTCTTAAGTCATCTCTTAATGATGTGTGTGTGCGCATGCACCTGTGTACCTGTGTGCGTGTGTGTGTGCGTGTGTGTGTGTATGTGTGTGTGTGTGTGTGAGAGAGAGAGAGAGAGAGAGAGGGAGTATGAGAATGGGAGAGATTTCTATCTGCCATAGTTTTGAGTATTGCGTAAATAAAACTATCATAACTAGATAATATTAATAAAAGAGGGCACATTCATTTTCTCTCCATATATTACACACACACACACACACACACACACAGGTTATTGCATTGTATTGCATCCACCAGAGGATGCTTTAAAAAATGACAATCTGATTCATATCTAAAAGCAAGAAATGACAGCTGTAATTTGTGAGAATTGACAACCAACACTAGGCAATGGCATTTAAGCCAATGAGTTATCAGAATAGTTGACAGCTGTTCTTCAAGACTCAAATTTTTTATGGGGCACGACAGTTTGGCAAACAAATATTAGTGAACCATGGTCCTATGAAAGTCAATGTATGATTGCTGAAATTTTAGATGTCAATTCTTACCGCAATGTACTTTATGAGCTGTATAATTTTCATTAGAAAAATTTGAAAAAGAATATCTGAAACCATAACTACATGATTAAATTTTTTGCTACTAGAAATATCAATTGCTAAATACCAAGCATCTTCCTCAGAGCTACCAGAGACATTAAATCAATATGTAAAATGCCAACAAGATACTGTGAAATACAATCTCTGGGCTGTCAAAGAGCATTCTCTGGAATATTCACACTGGTGAATGTTACAGTCTACCAACTAAGCCACCATCCTAGCAAGCAAATAGTCACTATCTATAAAAATTCAGAACTTGCTTAAATCTGGAAGTTTACCAACTATGACAAGGAAGTTACTATACCAGAAAAATGCAGACAGACATTTTTCTGACGCACTGCCTTAAGTTGTCTCATGTATTATCCAGTAGTCCATATCATCAAATAAAAAGTGTTGGGGAAAAAAAATCAGCAATCAAGAGGAATCAAATAACAAAGGCCAGCCCTTTAAAAATCCCCAATAAGCCATTTTTTTCCTCCTATGTCACTCCCACTGTCCTCCTGATGCCTCCTTATTCTGATATCCTTCTTCCTTACTTCCCAAATCCAAAAAGCACGCTTTGCCTTACAATCTTCTCTACCCCCTGCTGTAGCATTAAAACTAACCTTGTTCCTATTTTATGTCCTATAAAACTATCCTTTGGAAGATAGACACCTATGTAACAAATGATGTAACAGGTGCTAGGGATACAAGGATGAAAGAGAAACCATTTCTTCCACTAAGGAGCTGGCCATCTAGATGAGAATATTCCTATTAGTAGGATAAAATATAGCTTTTGCAAAAGTTGTCAATTTTTTTGCATTTTCATGAAGTAGTTCCATAGAGAAGTCATAATCTTAAAAAAGTAACTTTATGAGAAAGAATTTTAGATACTGCAAAGGGAGAAGGGAGGTGGTTTAGGATTGGGTCAGGAGATGAAAGAGGCAGGCCTTTAAGTAATTGTCACACAACATATTGGCTAATTCAATATTATTTTCATGAAAATGCCAACCATTATTAAGTAAATATACTGCAATACCTGTTAAGTAAATTGTGTGATCACTGTAGAATATTAAGGTATGGTTATTCTGCAAGTCCTTCAATGGTAAAGTCAACCTTATAGGTTGGGAATTGTCTCAGCTGTGGAACAAGGTCATTTCCATCACGAGTTACCTCAGTAAGGGCTGACTGAAGGAATAGCCAAAGATAGAGAGCAATGGTTTTCAAACAGAAGTGCCCTTGCCTTCCAGGGGATATTTGACAATGTCTAGAGACATTTTTGACGATCACAATTAGGGGAGGTGCTACTGGCATCTAGTGCACAGAGACCGTGGACACTGCTAAACATTCTACAATGTACAGGACAGAGTCTCACAACAAAGAACTATCCAGCTCCAAATACCAGTAGTGCTGAGGTTGAGAAATCCTGATATAAATGGTTTTCCCAAAGGTAGCATCTCTTTCCCCATACGTAGTACCTCTTTTCCATTCTGAGATCCTTCCTGGAATGGACTGGGGATAAACTCTCCATGATAAAATTTAAAAAATGATGCTGTCACAACTATACCTAAAAGCATTCAGTGAGTGCATTTCTCAAACTTGAGTAAGCATTAAATCCCTGATTTATAGTATTTGCTAGTTTTGATGATATAAACACTCATCAAGGCCAATTTCAAGCTATCAATGTGACCTTTGTAAAAACTGAGAGTTGGGAAGAAATGTGCATAATCAGCTCTTGAGAACTGGCATGTGCTAGCTCCAGCTCACAATTGCAAATATCCTTTATCCTTCCTTGAAGCCTTTCCCTAGAAGTCAAGACTGTTTCTTGCACATTTAATATTGAAAGTATCAGCCAGGCATGCTTGTCTTCCCAGCTACTCAGGATGCTGAGGTGGGAGGACCACTTGAACCCAGGAATTTGAGACCAGACTGGACAACACAGTATATGCAAAATATATATATATATATATATATATATTATAGTAATGTTCTCTCACTTGTATTTCTTAACATGCACATTACTTAAGTAGACTGTGAACTCTTTGATAAAAAGGCCTACAGTAATAAAAGATATATTCAGTAATATTACATTTTAACTCAGATGTTTATGTATTTCTGGTAATTTTTTGGTGTGTTTTCCTTTTGATATCCAAATTATTTAATAAAGTTTTAAATCTTCAAAGCATTTTCTAAGTTTCAGCTTCAGTCATGTTAAAGTGTATCAAGCTAAAGGCTTTCGTTCATGCTTAAGCCAGAATAATAAATATGTCTTCTGAGAGCCAGCCTAACCACCAATAAAAGTGACACATGTGACCTTGGGAATTTACCTTTGGGGTGCTTTTCACTAACATGGTATTCTCTTCCAAAGAATCTAGGTTTTGGGTTATTTCAGTGTAAAAAAATTGTATTTACTCATTGTATAGTACTTTATAATCAAGTTTGCTGAGTTGAACTATTGCTACTTTTAAAGTGTTAGGGACTTCTTAACTGGACCAGTTTTTCTCGGAAAGGATTCCCTTACTGATTCATTCTTAAGTAATTACCTTCCTGAAACGGAACATATTTTTGAGGGCAGAAATATTTGATAATTTCTCTGTTACCTGGAGAAGATAGAATGAAGACATTTTTGCTACCATAAGAAAGTATGTAAGCAGATCGTTTCATCTAAAAAGTTAAAATAGTTATCTTTTTGAACGCTCAAAAAATCACTAGGAATACATATTATCTCAGTCATTTGCTCTCTCTAATCATGTAGATATTAGACAGTATATTTACTTTACTCAAAGACCAATTCTAAAATGTTTAACACTAGTGAATGCACTCTCTCTCTCTTTGTCTCTCTCTCTCTCTTTCTCTGTATGTATATGTGTGTGTAGTCATAGATTTGAATAGATCCAACAAATCATAATACAGTATAAATAGAGGAAATGATCTTCCTGTAAGGGCATAGGCATAAAAATGAATTAAACAAATCATAGCATGCTATGGTATAGAATGTTCTCAATATTTTATGAGTAATGTCTCTTCTGGGAGGTAACAGTGATTATAAACAAAAGACACGGGGGAATTTTGTCAAAAAATCCTTACTTAGAAAATGCATTTATTTGGTTCCCATACCACTTTTTGCTTATTTGCCTTTTAGTGGTTTATGGAAAGATGCAAGAACTTGAGTAGATCTTCTACATGTGAGTCAGTAGGAGCAGATTTTTTTTTTTTTTTTTTTTTTTACTTATCACTGTGCCAAATCAAACTCTATTTCCAACTCAAAAGAAAACCCAAATAATATTTAACTTTTCTGGCTTACATTACTCATTTAAAAAGTAAGTTTAAATTGGCAGCAAAAACAATTGTGTAAGCTGCTAGGGCAGAAACCTTAGAACAATGGCATTTAAATACAGATTATCAAATACTTGATAAGACTAAAAATTATCATAAAATATTTTAATTTCAGTGATTTGTCATTTTGGAGTTATTTATTTATTCGCCATTGAAAAATGACTTGCTCTCAGGCTTGTATCTCAAAGAGAGCTAGTAACAATTTTGAAAAACTAATATTATATTAGGCAGGTGTCCCAAAACTTGATAGGACACAATTGTACAGTATAACTTAGTGATGTAAATGACATATGTTTCTAAAGAAATGGACTTTATAACTTTCTTAAAGCTTTATTCCCTTTGAACGATGGGCTTTTCTGCCGAGGAGTGAAATAATTATGTATAGTACTGTACCACAACACTCTCTTAAAAATATATTGCATCAAGGTCATGATGGTGTAATTTAGAATTTCGAAGGTAAGAGAGTGAACTTTTAAATTTAATATCTTGGGGACTTTGAATATTTTCCACCCAAAACTTGGCTTTCAACTTTTCTCCACAGATGATTTTAATGGTTTAAATTGGTTACGGCTTTTCAAATTGTGAAGTAGCCAATAATTTAGCTTTGACAAGAGTTTAAACATTAGTTCTAACCAGCTCTAGTTATTTTAAAAATCAGATTTTAGGGTAAAAGAAATAAGTGTTCTTAATTAATATTTCTTATTGCTCAGAGACATATATATTTAAAAATCAAATTTCAGTGGTTTAAATATGAGGAGCAACTCCTTATTTCCATGAATAATTTCCCAACATACTGTTGCATGTAAGTGAAAATTAGAAACAGAGAGCAATAGTTTCAAGATATGATCCCCTTCTATCTTCTTTTATATACATACAAACAGTATTCCGTGGCCTATGTAAGTTTCATAGTTGGTAGCATAATTTTGAGGTCAGTTATCACTTGTACATTGTAAGAAAGAGGCTCCATCAAATGATGGCATAGAATTCCTGACTCCATCCCACTGCAAAGTTTAGAGTCTTTTGAATTGCCTTGACTTAGACTTTGCAAAAGCCTTCGGTGGCAGGTTGCCAGTTTCCGTGAAACTTACACAGTATTCATCTTGAGACTTTTTGGATTGCTTTTAAATAACTCAGCAGACAGAGGGACATAATGCCCATCTTATGTCGCCTGGACCAACAAGTGCACTCAACGGCTATTAACAGAGAGGCTGAAAAGGAGGCTGCACACGGGGACTCAGAATCCTAAGTACCTTCTCATGGTTAACTATATAGTTTGTACTTGAGTCCTTTTGTGCTAACTGTGATCTTCTATTATTCCTTTTTATTTATAAAATGATTCAAATTAGCATCTGTATCAACATAGGCAAGAGAGGATATCTTTGGGCAGAGGTATTAAGGGAAAGCCACTTTTTCCCAATACCATTTTTTCTTGCCTAGATGTTCTCACTTTTGAATAGATGTAGCAAAAAATAAAGAAAAATTATACAATTTATCTGGGATTAAACATAAGTACAATGTTTTTTAAGAAGTGGATTGCAACCAATTCAGGGCCTCTCAAATTTTTTAGATTTTTTTTCTGTAACAAAGTTCGATTTGACTTTATAACAAGAGTCCATTCATCTATATACTTTTAAGTTTAATAAATATCAAAGTTAAACTAAATGAATACAGTCAGCCCTTCATGTCCATGGGTTCCCTCTATCCATGGATTCAACCAACTGGAAATGGAAAATTCTTTTTAAAAAATTGCATCTGTACTGAACAAAGATACAGACATTTTTTTCATCATTATTTCCTAACAATACAGCATAACAACTATTTACATAGCATTTGTATTGTATTAGGTATTATAAGTAACGTAGAGATGATTTAAAGTATACTAGAGGATGTGTATAAGTTATGTGCAAATACTACACCATTTTATATCACAGACCTAAGCATCTGTGGCGTTTGATATCCACGAGAAGTTGTAGAAACAATTCCCCACGGATACTGAGGGACGACTGTCCTGTATTCTCTGTAGCAATTTTGAAAGGAAGTGAAAACAGTGAACTGAGAGTCGAGTGGTCTGTTACTGTTATTGTGATCTAAACTAGTCACAATCTTTAACTTCAGTTTTTGGATCTGTCAAATGGGAAGAAGCTTGATTAATTATTTTCAAAATTCCCTTCCTGCCACAAAATTAATATCACTATGACATCACTTTAAACACTATGGTCTAGAAAAGATGAAAACACCAAAGGAGAAAAAGAGGCACTAACATTTGCCTAGAGATATTCAAATCAAGAGATTTTTTTCAACTAAATTTAATGATGGAAACAGAAAAACATAAAAGAAAGAAATGTGATGTTGATGTTCCCACATAATAACTTGATCTTCTCCCTCCTGGCTTCCACAATCACCCCAGAACATACAACTGTGATAGAGAGAAAACAGCAGTCTCATACATCAATTTACAGAATTCAAGGCTTGTCAATTAACAGGTGCAAACTACAGGGAAAGAAGCTGGGTTTGGATCGTGGAGCATTTCCTATGTCCCACTCTTCCTTTCATACAATCTCAGTGGTACAGTAAGTCAACTCAGGGATATGGAAACAGTAAGGAGTTGTCAACATAGCCTAAGAAACTGGGAATGGTGAAGAAGAGGCTAGACTGAAATGGGATTGAAAATGGCAATCCTGTTGGGTAAACATTGTGCACAGCTTTGCTAATTACTCTGTTCATGTTTGGAAAGCTGCATCAGAATAAACCTCAAACTGGGTATACAAATATTATCAGAAATTCCTAACTGGCCCTGATGTAATCTTAATGTTTAGATGCTCCTAATACTTATTTCTTAGGTAAGTGGAGAAAATAGAAATGTGGTAATGTTTCTTCTGAAAAGTTTATAATTTCATTTTTTTCTTAACATAAAAACCATGGTGTTAATCAATTTAGTTTTTGTACACAATGTATAAAAGATTATCTTGATTTACTTAAAAATTATTTTCCATGTTCGTTATTAATTTATGCATTCAAATAGTGATTGAGTATTAAATACATGGCAGGCACCAAGTACACTGAGATATAATGATAAATAAAACCCAGTCCCTGTCTCCCAGGAGTGTGCTGTAGATTCAAATAATACTGGATTGCATGTCCTTTGTTACAACGGAAAGTGTCAGCAGCCTATGACATAATTATAATCTGACAGAAAAACTAAGTATTATATAATCAAGCAACTTCTTTCAGTGCATATCCACTCCACGGTGCTCTGCTACAATGAAAAATTATACTCACAAATGTTCCTAGCATATTTAAAAGATGAAAAATGCCTATGTACAAAAATTAATCCCAATTCATTCTAGATATTATTTTATGTAGAATTAGAATATGAAGATATTAACCAAGAGAATGAAAAATGAGTGTACCTGCATACAACTGTGTGTTCTATTTTTCAGGCTTAACAGCTTAGCTGTAACATTTATACATTAGCTAAATAACATCTCGAGGGGAACTGGAGATAGAACCTTGATGTCTACTGATTGTACATGTGTGAGTTTGTGCTCTCAAAGGATGGTCCTTAAAAAACTCCCTGCTGGAAGCTATTGTGCATATTGTAAAAGGACTGTTGCTAAGTGCCAATTGAGCTAGTACTGTATACTTGCCATTTAAAAAGAAGATTTCATACCACTTGATTATGTTAAATAGAAATTTTTGAAATTTATACAGAATTACATCAAAATGGCCCAGTAGTTATATGTCTAAAGATCTGAGACTACTCTATCCCATAACTAATGTCAATCCTTCTGGTAGATGGTTTAATGGGAGACTGTCACAGAATGTATTACATGAGAAGTATAGCAAGCCTTGGAATAGTGAGGCCATAAATATATATTGTAATAGAATCTAAACCCATGTTTTCATTGAAATACACCTACATATGTACATAAATATATAATGTCTCAAATAACACAAATGGAACTCTGAATGAATTTTTAAGTATATATATTCATATCTAAATCAATCAAGTAAGTTTTATTCTAGAGTCAAAATATCATGCCTGGTGTTGTACAGGGTTCTTGTGGGATAACATGTGTTACTTCTAACAAATTCTTCTGAAAAATCTCATCTCTTCAAAGACAACTAATTTTATGTCCAAAATAAGGGAGCAGGTCAATTCTTGAAATGTTTTAAGTGGGTTTTCTCCATCAACCAATTGTATTTTCAGTAGATATGTGTTCTACATCCCCTAGTTGTATAATATAAATGTCACAGATGCAATAATAAGCTACCTTAAGCCATAAAAATATGAAACCAGGAAGGAAATATATATACTAAAGCCTATGACTCTACCTTCCCTTCTTCCAAAGGTCCCAATGAATAACAAAAAGGGAAAATGCTTAGGGAAGGAAAATATGATGTATACAGGAAATAAAAAAAGAAAATGGCGTGGGCCAGAAAGTTTGAGAAAGGCTTGGCAGATAGAATGTAAGTGAGGGTAGAAAACAGAGACCAAGGAAAGGGACAGTTAAAAACCCCAGGGATGGGTATAGCCTTCCCAAGAGCCCAGGAGAAATGTTAAACGTAGAGCCAGCAAAAGAATTTTATGTCATGTGAGTTATATAATACGTCAATGATACTGTTTAAATTGTTTTTTTTTTCCTTCAGAGAAAACAAAGAACATTAATGGGCATTGAGGCAGCCGTGAGGGAGTAAGACCAGAAGGATCATTGCTCCCTGTAGGTTAGAAGAAGCTCCGGCTTCCTAAGCTTTCTTTTAAAAACAAAAACAAAAACGTGAACTAAGAAGGTCTTTTTGGGTGGTCCTAAGGGTAGGAAAAAAGTGAGCAGTTTCACTTAGATCCTTCCTACTACCATGAAGAATTTGGAGGAGAGAAGACGAGGCATCTATCCGCCAAAGAAACAAAAGCACCACCACCTTGATGGGAAACCTTTCCTAAAGTTAGCTTTGGGAGAGATCCCCACCCGATAACCTGCCCAACCCTCTCAAACCCCAAGTAAAGCCTGCACGTTGGCCTGGTCTGTTCAATAACATAGATTCTACAGCCAGAATCCCTTCTCCCTGGCCCACTTGCAACTCCTTTTAGTTCTCTAAAAGGAAGGATTCTTTTAGGGAACCGACTGCTTACCTTTGGGGGAATGCATGCCAGCTAAATATACTAGTCAACCTGGTCCTTCATTTACAAATATGAACCTCCAACTGTGCATTATCAGACATTTGATGAAAACCTAGTGGCTTCAACGGGAAGGATCACTAAGAACAAATAGAAGCAATGCTGGGAAATAGTACCCTTAGATTTGAGAAAGTGTCTCACAAGCTGCTATAATGAAAGTGCTACTCAGAGAACAAAATGAGTTCCTGGGAATTTAAAGTATGATTACAAAATTCAAAGAGAGAGTCACCAAACTATTGAATAACCAACTTAATGGAAATATTTTCAAATAAGTAATTTAAGTAAGACTCTTAAAGAAATGTCTCAGAACTTAGAGCAAAAGACAAAGAAATAAAAACTAGGAGATAATATTAAAAGATAATGGGAATTTGATCCTGGAGATCTAAAATACAACACATAAGATTTTTTTTTTTTTAACACATAAGTTTTTAGAAGCAGAGAACAGAGACAGGGAATGGGTATGGAACAGGGAATTGAAGAAAAAGTGTCATCACATTTCACAACTACCAGAATGACAAAAATTGAATTTGATAATATACAGTGTTGGCAAAGATACGAAAAGTAGGCAATCCCACATTTGTGTGACTTCTTTGAGAAGAAATTAATTTATCTTTTAATGTGGCATTTTGCTTCTAAGAATCTTTCCTATGGATGATTTGTCCAAGTGAGCAAGGACATCCATTCCAGTATTCACTTTAGCATTATTTTAATAAATAAAACTTGAAACAATGTATCTATCTAGAGTAGCAGTACATTTATAAAATGTCCTTAAAAATTGAGGACTTTTGTATATGTTGATATGGATAAACATGAGGTATAGAGTTAAACTCCAATCAAAAAAATTAAGGAAAAATTTTTATGTTAAAAAAAAGAACATAGACACAGCTATAGATTCTTTTATGTGCTTAAATATTTCTTAGAAAAAACTAAATTGAAGAATTCACATTTTAATTTTGCCTTTAATTAGATATGTCCATACATCACAATATTCTTAAAGATTGAGAAAAATGATTGAGTTATAAAATAAAAGTAATCTTAAAACATTCTGGCTCATTTGATAAAAATCAAACATATTAATTCTATGCATAAGTAATTTTTAGTAAAGACAGTGACTCAAAATAAATCATTACAAAGGATCAAAAAGGGTATTTATATACATTGTCTTCCAGAACAGAGAGTCTATATTCCTGGCTTATTCAGAACTCTCCATCAATTACATAGTGAACCTATAAAAATTTCTATGTATTTTCTGATTTCATCATGTGTAAATCAAGGAAGACTCACTTAGCAGAAGAATAGAGAGCTGTTTTTAAGCTCATTTAAGAAAAAAAATCTTAAATGGATAATAACATCTCATATTCATCAAAAATGACAGAAGATTATTTTATGGACTATCCAAACTATTAATCATCTTGTTTCTTTACAAACTTTTTGTCACTTTATTCTTAATCACCAGAGAAAAATTGTATAGGCTTGAAACTCAAACACGTTACTTTTTCTAGTTGCTATTTACTCAAAAAATTTAAGAAAAGATTGATAGAAGAGGCTATTGAGCCTAAGAGACATAAAATGTATGCATAGATGTGCATTTAATAGAGGAACCAATATAGGGTAATAAATTAATCATAATAAAATAGTGATAAAAAGGATTCCAACCTAAGTCCTCTGAAATCTAATCTAGTGTTTCGGACATTTTATTAGTCCCTAAGCTGTGTACCTTAAAACACAAGTGTCCCCAAAATTGTTAATGTATATTAACTATATTACTACTGAAAGATTTCTATACTTCTCTTTCTGGCATTCTGGCTGATTAGATGTTCTAATGGACTCTTCCACTATTAAAAAAAAAAAAAACAACGCTTTTTGGTGTGTAAGGTACTCTTTGAAGTAATGGCAGTTTGCTAAGATGAAGGGAATGTCTTCAAGACCTCCCTGTCCCTCTCATACAAGTATATGCTAACTGCAAACTGGAACCATACTGAGGGAGTGGAGCTGGGGCCAGAAAGATGAGAGGTTAAGATGCCATGAGCAGCATTGTTATCAAGATGCTGAGGTTCTTCTGGTATGGTAACAAAGTTAGGACTGGGATTCCCTTGCAAAATTCGGATGGATATCTCCTCCATTCACCCACAAATGAAAATACTTTTGGAAGGAAAGTTTTCCCAATTTAGGCTCACAAAACAGATAAAGACTGAGTGAAGCATTTACAAATGAAGATCATCAAACACATGGGAAGCCAGCTACGGAGTGAAAGAGTAAAAGAAACAATAAAAACACAATTTAGACACTAAGAAATACTAATATTAGAATTACCAGACAATTCAAATAATTATATATGGAATGTTTAAAGAAAAAAAATGCATTAACAAAGATGAGCATGAAACAAAAACTATCAGGAATTAAACTGATGGATTCCCAAAAAAGAAAGTGATAACTTCAAAAATGAAAACCACAAGTGTGGGGAAAAAAGGAGCTCAATAGATAGTATAAATAGAAGAAAAAACACAAATAAGAAATCAATTAGTGAACTGAAATTATGTACAAAGAAATTACAAAAATGCAGTAAAAAGACATTAGGAAAGACATGTGTTAGGAAAAAAATATACATATGTTTGTAATCCTAGCACTTTGAAAGGCTGAGGCAGGAGGATCACTTGAGGCCAGGAGTTCGAGACCAGCCTGGGCAACAACGAGATCCCGTCTCTACAAAAAAAAAAAAAAAAATAGCTGGATGTGGTGGTGCACACCTGTAGTCCCAGCTACTCAAGAGGCTGAGGCAGGAGAATCTCTTGAATTCAAGAGTCTGAGGTTGCAGTGAGCTATGGTGATGCCATTGCATGCTAGCCCATGCAACAGTTTAAACAGACTCTGTTTAAAAAACTATGTAGATACATTTATGTATATATACATATGTTTTTGTATATATAAAGAATGAAGCCCAACCTTAGATGGGCTTCTTTGGATTTAGAAATGGAGTGCTCTAAAAATGGAATCTATAGCCTCTATACCAACTCACCAAATACTGCCAAATTTGAGAAAAGGTGCTTATAAGAAGAACTTGGAAGAAGCTCAGGCAACAATAATACAGGCTCTGTCCTGGAGCTCTTTATCTCCTTCAGTCTCCCATAGGTGGGTGAGAACAATCTCACAGCTTATTGGAACCTTTGGCAATTAGACTTCCCCAGTTATCCTTGGCATCTGGGCTGAGTAGCAACCTCTAGCTTGTCTAACACACTCTGACCTGATGATCTTTTTCCACTGTGGACGCGCTTTGCATTAAATACCCATTAGATGAGACAAGCCTCTCATATATTGTATTGTGCCATGGAAATACCATTATCAACATCTTAGCAAATTTTATAAACAAATACATATTCCATAGACAGCATCACTTACTGTTTTTCCCAATCTTCTGACTCAGTGTGAGCCTACAAGACTTGCCATAATTTATTGCTAAAATAGTGTCCTTCCAACATGGGAAAATCTCAAGGAATGCCATATGCCATAATTATGATAAGTTGCTGATATTTTACAGCAGTTGATGCTTCCCACAGTAGGCTAACTTCAGATGGTTTTCCTGACCATATACCACATCATCCCGATATTGATAAACATATACCTTTGTACAAATTAATAAACGATCTTACTGGCCTAGCTATTCATTTAGGACATTGGACCACTTGAGCTGTAGCAGCAAAGCCACACCAATATGGAGCAACGTTTATGGAAAAATACGAGCCAATCACACACTCAGTATATCTGTTAGATGAGTTTATGCCCATATGAAATGATTACGTCTCAAGGAAAACATTAGGACTGAAATAGTCAATTAAGCACAGGCAGCTATCTCTACTATAGCCTGTTGATATATGCTTAAACTCATCATGGTAATAGAACCACCACTGAAGACTAGATTGCCCAATAAAAGTTCTGACATGCATAGAATCCATTGTTGCCTAAAAAAAATCTCTATTACTTGCCAATCATGGGCAGCCTTTCCAACGATAATCTCTAACGGGGCTGGCATATCCACCTGTCTTCAGTTCCTTATGGGTTGCACATGACATAAGTGTGCATTTGCTGAGCTCCAAATTACCCAAAACCTGGGGGAAAGTGACATGAAAGAATCCCAGGAGAGTTTGAAGAAGCATGGTACACTTGTCTCCCTTTTTCCAAACAGAGTACCCTTTCGAGAGGAAAAAATGCACTCCTTTTCTCTTGTTTTCTGTTTTGTTTTATTTTGTTTAATACTTTTTTCCCCCTCAGATAGAGATTACTTGAATACAAATGAGCTTGAATGCTGACTTTGTTATAGGAGGTTACCTTCATTGATCCTTGGAGTTTGCTTACAATAACAAAATGTGACAAAGTTCTGGTGGAACTCAGCATGCTGGATAAAGAACAGCCTGGCTCATTCTCACAGACTTCTGAAAACAATGATCATTATTCTGTAAAGTTGACTGTTTTCATATATAGTTATATCTTGGTACTTAAATCATCACTTGCACATTAATGTACATACTCTTGCACAGGTGTACCAGGAAACAGGTACACGAACATTTATAGAAACATTACTCATAGTAACCAAATACTGGAAAAAATTCAATAAATAAATAGGAGATTGGATAAACAAATTAAAATATATTTATAATGTAATTTTATATAGCAATGAAAAGAAATACTCTGCAGCTACATGTTACATGCAACCATTTAGATGGCTCTTAAATATGTAACATTAAAAAATAAATTTTAGTCTGGCCATGGTGGCTCATGCCTGTAATCCTAGCATTCTGGGAGGTGGAGGCGGGAAGATCACTTGAAGTCAGGGGTTTGAGACCAGCCTGAGCTAGAGGGAGACCCCGTCTCTACTAAAAATAGAAAACAAATTATCCAGGCAACTAAAAATAGAAACAACAACAAAAATTAGCTGGGCATGGTGGCCGAGTGCCTGTAGTCCCAGCTATGCGAGAGGCTGAGGCAGGAGGATTGCTTGAGCTCACGAGTTTGAAATTGCTGTGAGCTAGGCTGACGCCACGGCACTCTGGCACAGGAGACAGAGTGAGACTCTGTCTAAAAAAAATAAAAATAAGTAAATAAATAAATTTTAAAAAGTCATAAGTCCCAGAATACTGCATATAACGTATTTATAAATTTTGAAAACAAACACAAATAACCAATGTATTTTTTATTCATTAGTCATATGTAATAAAAACTATTTTTCTTAAAAAAAGCAAAGCAATGATAAATGCAAAATTAGGGTAGAGTTAGTTACTTCTGGGAGTGAGGTAAAAAGGGGTACAGAGAAGAGCATGTAGCTGTATGCTGAGCCATTGGTAAATTCTTCATTCATGGATTATATGGTGGATTCACAGCTATTTGATAGATTATTATTATTGTTTTATAAATATATATACGTTGCATGTATGTGTTTGTATATGGCATATGTTTTAAAAGGTAATGAAGAAAATAGATTAAACATTGTTTAAATGGTTCTTTAGTAAAATATGTCTTCAAATAGGGGTATATTTCTTAATCAAACCCTTTAGGGGAAAAGACCTCATAAGGAATTAAGAAGGTCCCTATCTCTCCAAATTCCTCTACCATCAACCTACCATTTTATCTAAAAGCATATCATTAATTATCCCCTTAACACATCAAGTATCTGTGGATCTACTGACAGAGTATAAATATCCTTGGGCAAGATAATATACTAATCAACAACCTTCTATTAATAGTACACAAGATTTTAGCTGGCAGTAATATGTTGCTTTTGAGAGTGGAAAGTAAATCTGACGAAATGGGCAATAGGGCACGTAAGTTTAATTTTGATAAGTGCAGGGGAAGGCTCAGGGGAGGGAATGCAGAAGTGGCTAGGACTCGTGGGCCCATGTGACTGCAGCTGTGGGAGTTCCATGTGAGGTCAGGGAATCCCTGAGAGGAGAGGAGCCTCAAGAGGAAGACTGGGAAGAGAAGGTTTATATGGCTTATTCAGTAGCTGCCATCTTCTCCTTTCCACTCTCAGTTCTTGTTTGTTTTGTTTTTTTTTTTTAATTCCTTAGTTCTTGATTTTTGATTCCTTACTGCCACATTCCAGCCATGCTTGAACTAGGAGTGTTGTGGCAGATACTGTCAGTATTTGTCACAACCCTTCAGCCCACTCCAGGTTCAACTGCAGCTTTGCTACAGTTATTACATACACTCTAGCAAGTCAGTATATGCAACATACTACCTTATGCACCAGTGTCTCTGCCTGAGGTCATGTCCACCTGGAGTACAGGGCAAGCCCAAAGTGTCTTGTTTTTAAAGTCCACAGGAGCCACCCTGAGCCACTGAGGGAAGGAAGATGGCTAAATATCCAATCTGTCTTCTGCCATGGAGGTGTGCTTACATTGTCTTTCTGAGGATTCCCAGGGGGACTGAACTCCAGTTGTTCACAGTGGTAAACTACCCATTAACACACTCTCTTTATGGCCTTCCATCCTTCCTTCCTTGCTTTCTTACTCCTTCATTTTTCACTGTGCTTCCTGGATTCACCTCCCAAATTAACTACTTCACCTAGATCCTTGTCTCAGTCAGCTTTTCGGGTATGACAAATTGACATGAAAGCACCCAGATTTTTTTTAACATGTTCTCCTCTCTTTCTAATTTGTTAAGTAACATATCTTATGAATACAAAAAAATAAAAAATAAAAGCTGGAGTGAATGTTAGATGCTGCAGTATTGTAAGCATGGCATGTTATTGTGGTACCCATGCTGCAATACATTTACATAAAGTTCTTTAATGAATACTACTTTTCTCACTCCTTCTACTGCCAGGGCAAAGGCTTACCATATTGCACAAGATAAAGTTATTTCTGCTGCAGGCAGGTTACTTATCATTAAGCCTCAACTGTCAAACTCAATACAGAAAAATCTAGAAGCCAGTCCCTGAGTGACTGTTTTGAAGCTGTGGAACATGGGAGGAGGGTGTGAAAGTATGAAAATGAAAAGGGAGAGGAGGATCAGGCCTTTCTAATCAAGAGCAGTTGCTTTCTAGCATTGTCACTTTCTCCACATGTCAGTGGAGGAGGGTTTTTCTAATCACCAATGATCTTTGAAGAGTTCAACGGGCAATTCTATCTTGTATTTTGAGACTTTGGAACATTGGTGCCTCATATAAGAACCAGACTTGTAGATAACCCAATTATACTCTGCTAAGTCAGTCTGATCCATAACTAAATATATGTCTAGGGCATTGGGAAATTTAACAATAAAGTATCAGTTTAGTCATCTGGATATTTTCTTTCAGTAAATGCAAAATGGTGCAATGGTATTTAAGACAAGAACACAACAAGCAACTGTATTGTGCCCTATAAAGGCTGTTTTACCAGTGGCCCAGGCTGGGAACCCATGATTATTCAAACGTATACTCCTGCTTGTAAAGGATCTAGGAGCTCCTGACCTGTCAGTTCTGAGTTAATAGCTCTTGGCCATTTCACAAGATACATCAAAAAGTAACCTGAGTTCTCCCAAGCCCCCTTTAACTAGTAGAGAATCCATGTTGAATACATTGAGTTTTTACAGAGGTGTTAAGGGAACCATGGAAATATGCCTCCTGCTGACCTTTCAGCAATGTCCAGGCCACTCATGCCAGCGAGGACCCATAACACTTGAATGCAGAGGAATAAGAAATCTGCCCTTCTGAAAAAGGGTGGCATCTACATTTGATAAGGTCAGAGGAAGATCACTGAATAGAGATCTGAGCATCCTTCCTTCACCTGCCCTGAGTACAGAGCAGTACTGATAAATGTGATTTTCTTGTTAACTTAGCCAAGAATCCCAATAAAGATCTCAGAACATACAATGCTTCCTTATGTGTGTTTTGAAAATGATAAACTGGTAAACATCTCTGTATGGTTCAGGGCTACACCAAAACACAGAAAGAAAAAGATGTGACTTGGAGATATAATTAAGTAGTTATTCTAATCTGAGAGGGCTCTAAAGTCTTAAGTGAAAACAGCTGAAGTGGTCAGTTTAACAATAATTCCTATACAACATTGTCAGAGAAATATCTTAATGTTAATTTAAATGCTCAGACCAGCCATTTTTCTTCCTTTATATTTAGTGGTGTCCTGTTAGGGAGAACTGACTGTGTACGTCTTTTCCAAGCTCTACATTCCATGATGTCAGACGGGTATCTTGAAATTGACCATAGTGGGGGTGTTTACACCACAGAAAGAGGAAGTAGGCAAATGTTATAAATCAGAACTCTCTCCTGGCCCAGCCTGTTGTTAAATATTTATAAATATACACCTGCTTTTATTGAAATGAGAAATGAACACACGCAGAAATTCCTGGCTTCTTGCCTTTGGCCAGGAAATTCACCTCACTCAGATGCTTGGGTCATGATGAGCCTGGGCCCAGGGGCAACTTTGGAATATTCACAAATCAGTGTGTTTTATCAAGTAAATGTATAGTTTTTTATTTCCCCATGTTTTTTGAGGTGTAATTGACAAATAAAAATTGTATATATTTAAAGTGTACAATGTGATGTTTTGATAGACCTATACATGTGAATGCTTACCACAATTAAGCTAATTAACATATACACCCACCTTACATAGTTAGGGGTGTGTGTATGTGCGTATGTGTATGGTGAAAACATTTAAAATCTATTCTGTTAGCAAATTTAAGTATACAACACAGTATTATTAATTATAGTCACCGTGACGTAGATTAGATCTCCAGAACTTATCCATCTTGCATAACTGAAACTTTGTACCCTTTGACCAATATCACCCATTTTTCTCACCGCTCTACCTCTGGTTACCATCATTCCACCCTCTGCTCCACTGTATTCAGGTTGTCCCAAATGATAGGACTTCTTTCTTTTTAAGGCTAAATAACATTCCATTGTGTGTGTATTGTACACACACAGACACCTATATATATACACACACCTGTGTACATACATAAATACCTGTGTGCAATACAAACACAGACACCTCTCTCTCTCTCTCTCTCTCTCTCTATATATATATATATATATATACACACACACACACAAACATCCCATATTTTCCATATCTTGGCTAAGGTGAATAATGCTGTAGTGAACATGGGAACACAGATATCTCTTCCAGATATTGATTTAATGTCCTTGACTATATAGTCAGAAGTAGGATTGCTGAATCATATGGTGGTTCTAGTCCTATTTTTTTCAGGAACCTCCGTACTGTTTTGTATAATAGCTGTACCAATTTACATTTCTACCAATGGCATAAATGTCTGCTTTCAAACTTTGGGCAAGAGATCCAATTTCTGTGAGACTTAGATTTCTTTTATGCAAAAATAGTTATAATACCAGCCCTATGTCTCTCGTAGGCTTGTGGTGGATTTCAAATGAATAATGCAAGTGAAAAATTTATAATATACATATAATTATATAATGTATAGTACCTATATACATATACTTATTGTACTTATACATAATATTATATTATAGTAATAATGATTAATAGCTGACATTTATTTACTGTTTAGTATGTGCCCAGCACTGTTCTAAATGCTCTACATGTTTTAATCATTTTATCCCCGTCAATGATATGTGGTGAGTCCTATTATTATCCTCATTTTACACATGTGGAAACTAAGATACAATGACGTTAAATGACTTGTCCAAGATCACACTATTTCTAAGTGGCAGAGCTAAGATGACAAAACTAAGCAGTATGGTTTCAGATCCAAAGCTCTTAACTACTTCAAAGTTAGATGCCAAAATTCCCAGAGAGATGTGAGATGTTGTATATAGAGGTAGAGAAAAAATATTTTTAATAGAAAAACTATTTGTACTAGAAGTGTGAACCTTAATTTCTACATTGGCACCTTGGTATGTAAGCCCCAAAATACCATAATTAAAAGAGAAAAATTTTAAACACAGCAGGAAAGTTCTGTTAAGATTCTATACTATATCAAGGATAAAAAAACACTGATATTACTATAATGCTACAAAACCCCCGATATTTGAAGTGTTGTAGATCTTTAAAAACAACAACAAAAAAGCTGTATTATTTTCTCCTATTGTACAGTAGTACAATCACATTACTAAAAATCTAGGAGGAAAGAAAACAAAGAAACATCTCATTTCTTAAATCAGTTTCATCATATTGATGACTTTTTCCTCAGTATTTTTTTCTTTTGCAAATCAGAGTTTAAAAATGCAGTTTTTATCATATTTTATGTGCAATTTTATAGGCTGTTTTACCTCAAAATTCCAATATAAGCATTTTCTATGTTGTTAAAAGCATATATAAAATCATTTAATCGTTGAATCATAGTATTTGAAGTAAATATATCATATATTTCATAAGAGTTTCTCTATGTTTGGACATTTACATGTGTTTGTTTATCTTGCTTTTTATTATAAATATCAACATGTTCACCTCTATATATAGCTATTGCCATATTTTGGATTACATTTTAATTTGTACAGAGTTTTAGGAACAGACTAGTTTAAATGATATAAAAATATTTATCAATTTTGGCATTTAATGTCAAAAATTTTCTGAGTCTATAGTATTCATTAACAATGCCATTAGCACTCCGTGAGAAGATCAATTTCATTGGACCATCACAAACATTAGATATGATTTTCATTTGCTAATTTCATAAAAATGTCATATACTTTAAAAAATTTTGGTTGGATATTTGAAAATGTGCTTATTGGTCATTTCCATTTCATCTTTTGTGAGCTTCCTGATCATATTATTTCCAGATTTTATTTGTATTTTGATTTTTTGTTTGTTTTAATATTTTCATATATAAAGGAAGACATGTTTTATCACTTTTATTGAAAATATTAGTCTTATTAAATTTTTTAGGGGTTTTTGGTGGGAGGGGCTCTAACATTTATTTAGGTATCTAGAGAACTTTAAAACTGCCATGGGTTCATTTTTGTATCTTGCTATTATTCTTTAAATATATTTCATGTTTTGAAAGAACTCCCCTGTTCTCAAATTGGTGATTCCCAATGTTTCCTATGGTTACTTTACTATTTCACATATATTTTAATCTTTTAATTTATGTTAGTGTTACTTTGTTGTTTTTTTAATTTTACTTTTTTCTAAAGGTTAATCCTTTTTACCAGCCCTCTCTGTTGACTAACTCCATCTTTATTACTTATTTAATGTTACATAGTCGGGGATGTATTTCTAGTTTACCTAGTATATTTCATTGACATATGATGATTTTTTTTTTTACCGTTACCACCGTGTTTGGAATTAAATTAAACTCAGTTAAACATTTATGCTCACAACCTAAGTACTAGCTCATGCTTGGCATGGAGGGTATAAAATATATGTCCTGGTTTCTGCCCCTAAGGAATTTACAATTTAGTGAGAGAGAAGAATCCATATAGATACCATTTAAATACGATGAGACACTTATAAGAAAGCCTTTGGCCCCAATAGTAAGATTTCTTCAGAGGATATGATATGTAAGATGAATCTTAAAGGATAGGAATTATTCAAGTGAAAACTTTGGAAGGCATCTTAAACAGGCAGCATTGTATATGAAAATCATAAGTTATAACTTTCAGGGTGAAGAATGTGCAGAGATTACATGATAGAGGTAGATAGTGGGACTTGTATATCATACTAAGATGCTTTGTGGGAGATGGAGGCTTTAAATTTGAGTTAAAATAGCAGCATTTGGCTTTTAGGAGGATTTCTCTGAATGTAGAGCAAAGGAAGGCTAGAATGGTGTGTAGGAGACCACAGAAGAGGGTTTGGCAGCAGTTCAGGCAGGGTATGACAAAGTTCTGAATTACTGCATTAGAAATAGGGGGTAAAAGAAGAGAATGGATTTGTAAAACAACTGTGAAGTAAAAATCAAGAGAATTAATGACTAATTGACTGGAGAATAAGGAAAAACTATTTTGAGAAGAGAAAGTTTCTTGGTACAGTTTTGAATATGTTGCATTTGAAAGGCCTGTTTTACATTCAAGCAGGTGTGTATATGAACTTATATAAAAATATATAGATATATAAACAAAAAATTTTGGAGGGATCATCAAAAAGGTATTATTAATCCAGGAAAGTGAATGAGATGTCCTGAAGAAACTGTTAAAAGAAGAGGGTGAAAAACAGAAATCAGAGGAGAGACGTTTAAGTGTTGATCAGAAGGAGCAGGTTACCTAATGGAATAATGAGAAGTCCAAACAAACAAACACGCAAAAATAACCAACTAATCAAATAAAAATAATGATGAAAGAAATATGAGGAGAACTGGCACAAAAGAGCATCATGGAGACAGAGAAAGGAGAGATGTTTATAAAGGGAACATTTTGGGGAGTGTCATCAGCAGTTATGAAACACAATGACTGAAATTTGTCCTTTAAATTTTGGAAAACAGAGTCCACTGGTGGATTTTTGAAGGCCAATCTCTTTGGAGCGAAAAAAGGAGAGACCAATCTGCAGATGCTTTTGCATCTAAAGTTCTAATCAATTTTTATTCTTAATCTTTATTTATAATATCTTCTGTAAGACAAAGCTTGGTCTTTTTTTTTTTTTAATTCTTTTTGGATTAATGGGTGTTTCCTATTCTTTTACTTTATATTTAAATCAGTAGTTCTCTATAAATGATCTGAGAAACTCTGGGACTTCCCAGATCCTCTCAAGATGTCCACAAAGTCAAAGCTATTTCTAATAATAATACTAACTATTATAATACTAATGCTAACATATAATACTAACACATTCACCTTATTTGACTCCCATTTTCTCATGAATGTACAGTAGAGTTTTCCAGAAACTACATGACAAGTAATGATGTCTAATGGAATGTATACTTGTCTACTACTATGTCTTAAAATTTTTCCAGCTTTTATTAATATGGTAAGTATTAACATATATAACCCACACAAACAAAATCTTTTGTGAGATCTCAAAAAATTCAAAAATTAAAAATCATTTTTAAGAGTGTAAAAACTACTGACACCAAGAAAGTTCTCTTATAATGTGGAAATTATTACAGACTTGTTTTTTGTTTCTACAAATTTTACCTTTAAGGAAAAAGGAACAAATATACATAGTAGTTATTAACATCAAAAATTAAGTTATACCTATTGACATAACTAAAATAAAATGAAAGTATTAAGTTGATCATTTTAACTCCCCTCTACCCCTTCACTTAGTATTCTTGGAATTTCAAATTCAAGGTCTAATCAGTATTGCATTTTTTATATCACTTATCTACTTTCTCAAGTCCTATTTTTAACATGGCTACCATTCTGTGAACTTCTTTTTATAAAAAGTTTTCATAATTATTTAATTTTATATCTTGATCAATAGAAACAAATCTGAGCTTTGAAAATTTATTTAATTTGTCTTTATATATGTGTTACAGCATGACTGCATATACAATTGTTAGATTATACACTTCTTTTTGCTCCACAAAACTCTGAATAAATTGTTCCACATCTTCTGGTTTTTAAAGTTGGCTGGAAGTCTGAGAGAAAAGTTTTATTTATTTATTTTTTGTGGTAGTGTTATGGGCTGAATTTTGTCCCTCCCTCAAAATTCATATATTGAATTCCTACGTGCCAGTATCTGAGAATATGACTGTATTTGGAGATAAAGTCTTCATAGAAGTAATTAGGTTAAAATGAGGTTATTGGAGTGGGACCTAAACCAATATGACTGGTATCCAGATAAGAAGAGATTAGGAAGTACACACACAAAAGGAAGGCTGTGTGAAGACACAAGGAGAAGACGGCCGTCTACAAGCCAAGAAGGCAGACCTCAGAAGAAACTGACTTCACTGACATCTTGATCTTAAACTTCTAGCCTGAAAAAATTGTGAGAAACTTTGTTATGGCAACACTAGCAAGTTATACAGATGGGAATTTCAATTTTTTTTTTTGATCTACAACTCTGTAGAGGTATATTTATGTAACATGTATTCCCCCAAATGTTTACAGCATATGATTGGTTGGCATTTACCGAAATGTATCATATGAAACACTACTTTTGTGAAATGTTAATTGGTATTACTTAAAAAAAGGAAATTCATGATCAAGAAATTTGGAAAACACTGAATTATAGCAATAATTTCTCAGAGACCTTAGTATGCAATTTTTCATGTTTGAATATTTAAGACAGAATTCTAATTTTTTACTGTTTTCCAAAAATAAACCTAGCTCCTTTTTGTTTGAACTAGCAATTCAATAAATATATATTAAGGATTTTTTGCAGAATGGGATCTTTCAATCTGTAGACTTTTATCTTTTCCAAGATGACAAAAGTTATTTCCCACCCCCCTTGTATCTATGGCCAATTTAGATGGAAGAATATTGCTCTTGTACAAATTGGTCAAATCCCTTCTTCCAAAATACCAAGTGGCCATGAATGCAATTTTGTATCCTTGTATTTCATATTTCTAATCTTCTCTCTTGTCTTTCATCTCTTTGTCTTTATGCTCTGTGCTCTGGGCAAGTTTCTCAAGATTTCCTTAATCATTGATTTAATTTTATGTAGCGTCAATTTTGCTCTTTTTATTTCTAAAGCTGATATATATTCAGATATTTTATTTTTAGTTTCCCTACAATAATTCCTTGTTTCATCCTGCTTTCTTTTACATCTGCCTGCTATTCATTCAGCATCTCTTTCATCTGAGACTATTTTGTCTTATTTAATATTTCATCTCCTCTTTCAGTGTTCATGTTCCTCCATTTAGTAATGAGTATAAGATCTACTTTCCCCAAAACATTTCTGTTTGCTACAGCAATCTCTCAAAAATTTCTTTTTGATTTCTGTCTCGAGTTAATGTATTTTTCGTCTTAGTTTATGATGTGGATTTTTTCTATAGCCTTCCTGGTGAGTGTGTGCATTTGTGTTGTGTGTGTATATGTGTGTAAAAGAATGTACATGTGTGTTTCTCACACTCATTGGTAAGAAGGTTATTCAGGCTAGCTGACCAGTATTCAGGATAGGAGGATTTTTCTTGATTACACTCATGGTTAGTATCTAAGTCAGAAGGCTGGCTTTTTCCCCACATGAATTTTTGCTGTACAATTACTAATTATCTAATGCCAATAACTGACAGTTGCTGAATGATTACTATGTGCCAGAAACCATTCTAAGTGCTTTAGGTGATTTCACTCATTTAAGCCTCACAAAAAAACCTACGGAGAAACTGAGGCATAAAGAGGTTAAATAACCTAGGCACCTGACCACTGTGTAATACCATCTCTCTTGTATGTGCTACTGGACGGAGAAGGGTCTCCCTCTCCCACTGCCTCGTCATCTGACCACACAGAGTTACTTAAAGTAATTCACTAATTATTTGAAAATGATCTGTAGTCCCTCTACTGTTTGTCAAAACTACAATTTCAGAATGCACTGCGTACGAATTTGCTCATCCCTCTCTCTAAGCTTCCCTACTGCTAAATCACCATAACACAAGGAAATGCTGCATTGTCTGTACCTTTCTGTGATTGGCTCAAGTTGTGTTCTTGAAAAATAGTCTTCAAATAGATGCAGAAGAGAGTTTGTGATGGTGATAAGGGTATGTGATGGTTCTGTCCAGCTCAGACATTATCTTTGGCATAGTATAGAGGTGCACGCAGAATCCTCTCTGTTAAGACATCAAGTTTTTGACACAAGCACACAGTGGGATTGGATGGAAATGTCCCTCTTTGTTCCTGCCTAGCCCTGATAATCTGCCTTAGGGCTCCTTTTCTTTGGTCATGGAAATTCCTCCTGGGGTCATGAAGACTGTAAAGAATATTCCTAGTTACTAGCACTATGGAAACTGTGCTGGTCTTTGTGCATTTACATAGACACATGCAAGGAAAAGTTTAACCTTATATTTTACACCAAGTGGACAGCCATCGGTGTTCTGGCCAGGCAATTTGAAGAGTCTAGAGGCAAGGTCAAGTGTGAGAGTGAGCAAAGGTGCACAATATAGATGAAGCAATCTCAAGTTGAAAAAAAAATAATCTGAAACATCAGGTCCAGAGCTATGATAGAAAGGAAGAAATTAATTCAAAAAGAAGGACGAATAGTGCCATTCAGGGAAGGAGCAAGTAGAGTTTAGAGAGATGGTCCACTGAGGTTATAATCTAGAGAAAATATAATTCTTGTGTGGATGTCTTTGACTGTTTTCATGGCTAGAAAGGAGCTATTAAGGCTACATAAATTACTATGTTATTAATTATTAATCTATTAAGGTCAAATTAACGTAAACACCCCTTACACCCCTTCCTCTAGGGTACCACAGACTCTAATTTGAGGATACCCCAAAGGAAGAGAAAGGTTCTCAGTCAGAATTGTTTGTATTGCCTGTTTCAGGCTGAATTCATTGGACTTTCTTTAAATTGATCATGACATCTTTGGAAGTTCATCACATCTTATATGAAATATTCAAATTATATATGGATGAATGAGCAAATGAATGGGAGAAAGCACAGATGGTGGAAGCTTAGCATGTGGTAATGAAGCAGCATAGATTCAAATCTGGATATGGGCACAGGAGTAACATGGCTCACCTGATGCCCTCCACAACTTTGGGTAGTGGGACAGCTGCATAGGAAAGTATCTCCACCCTGAATGGTCTCCCCTTTGGCCTGATAGTGATTAGCATATTGCTTTTAAAAATTTGGATCCCTCCACAATGAATCCTCGGGTTCCACCAAAGAGTCCTTATAATTCACTCAACTTTTGACAGTAACAACGGGAACACAGAGTGTTAGTTGGAGTAAAAACCACTGGAACTGTGAAAAGAGCATTTTGGATAGAGAAGTACAGTGAGTTATGTGTGTTCTTGGCAACTACAAAGTAGGTAATGTAGTTGTTTGTCAGAAGGATGTATTCTATCATATATATTTTAATTCCCTCCTCTTTCTGACCAGAAGTCTATGGGTGATAACTAATAAATAGATAAATGTGAATGTGGAGTGCTTAAAACAAACAGTGCTCTCAATACTTGTTAAGAAACCTGGGGCCACAAAAATAAGGTCATTGGATTACTCGTGTTTATAAAATGAATCACTAATGGAAGTCATAGATAGTCAATATTAGTGAGGGGATAAAATGTGCCCTTATCATGCTAAAGATAATCCACCAGCAAGATATGTTTATGTTCATGGAAAGTGTTAGAAAAATAATAAAATCCAGAGAAATTGTATTCTGAAAATATTAGAAAATTAAGAGAGGATGCAGAAAGTTCTTGGACTTTCTGACCTTGTTCTTGATTTAAACATATTACCTAGGTGGTGGCATAGCACAGTGGATGCTACCAAAATGAGGCCCATGAAATTCCTTATGGCCTATATTTAATATTATGAATATGATGAATGTGCCTCAGCCTTCTCTGCTCTCCGATACATCCGCAAGTACTGTCTATGTGCTAGGAACTCTTAAATTACTCCAGCAACTAGACTTCTATTTGTAGCTTCCTTAAGACTTTTTCTTAAGGCAGCTTCAGGTCAAAATGTGTGGTTGAACAAAATTTTTTAAATGAAACTTATCCTAAAGCAAGACTAAGCACACCACCTTCTTGTATTCTGGCTTTTGGTAGAGATAACTGCTCTGTGGTTTGAACTATTTGCTGGTGAACCTGGAGCTCAAAATGCCCTGACCACAGGCATATATGCATGTGCTACAGTCTAGCACATACAGTTTTTCAGACTGAATGATGTCAGTGATTTGAGAGCCTCAACACTTACTTTATGGCAGAAACTGCCACCTGTTCACCACAATACATTTCCCGTTCCTTCTTAAACTATAGAACTAGATTACAATCTAAACTTCCTTTGCAATGAGGGATGGCCAAATGATGGAGTTTTAACAATTCAGACGTGAACAGAATGATATGTGTCACATTCAGGTTGGGCTCAGAAGAACTGCCTACATAAATTGCTCTATGCTTTTCTGGAAACTAGTGCAGCAACTTTTGAAGCCACATAGTGATGATAGCAGAATGATCATCAGCCTAAGTCTGTAAATAAAAATTTGGGGCAGATCCTCTGCCTTATCCCTCATAATTGCCAGCCTGGGTGGTCCTCAGAATGTTATGTAAGCAAAAAGTAAATTTCTATTGCATTGAGCCATTCCATGTTGGGGTGTATTTATTACTTCAATATGTGGTACATTAAAACACCTTTAAATGATATGCTCAGTTTTTCTCCTTTAAACATAGCATTTATTTCATAGGCAGATCATTGTACTAAATGAGATCATCCACACATGTGGCTGGCATGTAATAAGTACTCAAAGAATAGAAATTACCCTTAATAGTATAATCCTAGGTCAAAAGGAATTCTATATGCCCAACTTGAATAATAACTAGCCGCAAAATGAAAATGTTTTTATCTTTGGGGTGTTAACAAGTGTCTAAACTCAAATCCAAGGATCAATCCAAATGGATAGTACCCCAAGAAACCTTTAATACATATAGTTGAAAGTTTTTTTCCATTTCTTCTCCCATAGAATATGTATAAACCTTTTTTATTAACTTCTATGCTAGGCGGAGCTCTTAAGTTGACACTCAATGACTTCATCTCCTTGAATTCCTATCCATGTGCAATTACCCTCCTCTTGAATGCAGGCTGCATCTAATGGCTGCTTCTATCCAATAGAATACAACAAAGGTGATGGGATGTGATCCCCATGATCAAGTTAGAAAAGAGTGTGTCTTCTATCTTGCTAACACATTCTTTATTGCCTTACTTGGCTTTCACACTCTGAAAATGTAAGCCTCTGTGTTGAAAATGCCCATGTCACAAGAAACCCGGGTATTCTCTGACCAACAGCTAGTGAGAAACTGAGGCCCTCAGCCCAACTATCTCCGAGGAACTGAAATCTCCCAACAAAGGCTGAGTGAACTTGCAAGTGGATTGATCATTCCCCAGTTGAGGCTTCAGAGGAAACTGCAGACCCTGGGCTGACATCTTGATTGTAGCTTTATAAAATCATGAAGGAGAGAATCTGGTTAAGTTGTGCCCAGATTCTTAATTTCCAGAAACTGTGAGACAGTAAATGTATATCGAAGTTGCTAAATTTGGGGATAATTTCTTACATAGCAATTGATAATAGGCTTCTAAACTAAAGTTGAATCAAAATGCCTTGTTCCTGAAATTCTTTTCTTCAATTCCCACAGTGTCTTTGTGTTTTCTTTCATAGAATTTGTATGACTATTTATAATAGTGTCTATGACATTTTAGTAACTCTTTTCATGCCAATTGCATATTTCCTAATAGAATGCATTCCTCTTGAGGGGAATAATGACATCTTATCAATTTTCTTTATGTCTTGTGTGGTTTTTGACCAATGTATAATAGATATTCAATAAATAACATAAATGGTAAAATAATGTTCTATATACTACTTTGGAAATTTACATTTACAGTCCACTTAGGATAGTACAAATTTCCTTTTCCAATGAAATGTAATTCATTTCTATGAAATTATGAACAAAGTTTTTCAATTAAAATTAAATCTATTCCAAATATGCCTTGTATAATTAAGTTTCTAGGATCATTAACTATACATTTGTATAGTTTTACCAAATTTATCTTTAGAATAATTTTTCTAGAAAAATCATTTTTTCAGGGAACTCTTTCTACTATGATTCAGCAGAGAGTTAAGAACATGATTCAGATTTACTAACCAAATGCAATTACTTAGCACTATAAGAAGATTTATAATACAGATAAAATTATATCAAAACATGTAGAAATATTTAAGGATCTGGAAATTCTGCATTATCAATATAAACTAAAATTGAAACACTAAAAAGTATGGTATATATCTAGAAATAACCAAAAGTAATAGAATGTATATGTGTGTATATGTGTGCAGATATATATGCACGTATATATATGAAATATGTAGGGTGAGTTGGAAAAATTAAAATTTAGTTTCCAAATAATAAAGGGATTTTTTAATATTTGCTTTGCATTTTAAGTTAAATTTTATTGAAACATACTTTTTAAATCAGTCATTTTAGTATCCATTTTTGTCAAATTATAATCTTTTATCACTTAATTATAGAGGATAAGAAGGCTTTTAAGAACATAAAAAATATGACATTTTGATGGAATGCAGTTGAGTAATAATTTTACCAAATAATATATTTCTTTTTAAAAATACTATTAAATAAAATATCACACACAATTTGGACAGAATAGAAAGAAAAATATCACCTGAAATCATCTGTCCCACCTCACAGGTAACTGTGTATAAATCTACAATTTGCAATGTGTTGATATATACTTGAAATACATAAAATACAGAAAATTGATACATTTATCAATACATTATGACTATTTCATGACAGATATTCATACTATTTCTATAGATAGAAAATATCTGTATAAATGATGTACAAATGCTAAAGCAAAGAATTTATAAAAGAAAAACCTAGACATTATACTACCCAATGAATGATATTCTTCATAGTAATTCCCTTGGGGAAGGTTGTTCATAGAAATTTTATTATATTCCAGCTTAGATGTGTGTACATGTTGCAATGATGCTGTCACTATTCAAAACAATTTTGGAATACCTCATTTGGTGTTACGTAAGAGTCATCCAGTTAGCTCTATAAGAAAATTGGTCTTTCTGGGAGTAACCAAACCCATTCATCACTGATAAAATTTTTCTAGCGCTGAGGCTATTCATTTAAAGTGTCAGAGATTCTAAAGGCAATTCCAGAAGATGAGTTGAAATACTATTTTCTAAAACAGTAGTGTAATTGTTGAAATAAAGCCTACAGCCTTCCAAGACAATTGCTTCAAGGAGGACAGAATTACTTTTTTGATAAGTATAAATATTGATATGTTTAAAACATTCTGACAATATTTTCCCAACACCATGCTTGCTTGTATAAAATTATACATGTTGGACCTATGATGGAGTATGTAGGCATGAATATATTTATTTGGTTATTCTACAATGGCTATTCTATCTTACTCTAATACTTACCTGAATACTAAATTTGGATATTAATAATGGAAATCATTAGCACAAATTTAAATTTAAAACATTCTAAAATAAGATATTACTTAAAGTACCTCTATATCTGGAGGAACAGAAAGTCATTGTTAAGCAAAATGTCATTAGAAAACAGTAAAGAAGAAAAGAAATTTATTATCTTATTTATTCCATTTTAGAGAAGATTAAGACCTAGAAAAGTTAGTGATTTGCACAGAACAAATAAACTCTTCCAGATGTGGAAGACATCAAAGGTACATAAATAATCTCCTAGATCAAAAGAATAGCAGCTAAGTCATATTAGTTTCTATCAGGTGACATAAAAAGGGCAAAAAATCAGTGGTGACATTTGGGGACTTATATCTACGAAGTTATCCTAGAATGTTCACTTTTTGAATGTTTTTGTGCTTGGAATATTTTAATATATTTAGCAAATAGTACAACTAGCACAAAATGAAAAGAAGTCAAATACTGACTCTGTTAGTAGCTACAACCCGTATTTTCACAGGCATCAATCATTTTATACCTGGACTGTCTGGATATAAAATGATTGACACTCAGGTTGAGTATCACCAGACTTTCCTTCTCCAATGTATTCTAAAGTAAGCAGTGAGATGTTCTTTCTTTTATTCAAATTCTAAAACTCTAACTTCTCTGATTTCTAATGACATTCAGTAACTCCTCTCAGAACAAGGAAACATGAATAGGTATTATTAATAAAGCAGGGAGTCCAAAAATATTCTAATTACTTCTTGAGTTACCCTAATCACACATTCTTTTCTTTTTCTGTAAACCACTTTTAAGTGGGAGCAGAACCTATAACTTAAAGCTAATTAGGGAACATAAACAAGCAATAGTACTAAATGGGGAACCATAGGATGGCATCCTATAGGTTAATAATAGCACTATTGCTTTATGCTCGTTTGGGCCTTTGAGGCAAACACTAACCAAGAAGTGAGGTAGAAAGTATATTGTTCTAGATAAAGTTCCTTCCCTTCATTTCTCTTTCTGCTTCTTATTTTTCCTATGCTTCTCTTTCATTTTCTCCTATATCTGCAACATACATTTTCCAGCTTACACCAGCCGGAAGTATAGTTTTAAAAAGCACAAATAAAAAGAAAATTGTCATTGCTATTCATTTTCTTTATCCTGTAGAATCTCTGCAATGTCAGCCCACTCCCAGGTTCCTCCCTCTATCTCTAGTGCTTTCAACAATATAAAATGTTGTACCTTAGTAATTAAGATCACAGAGTCTAGAGCTAGCTGCCTGAGCTAAAGTCCAGTTCCAGTCTTCAGTAGATGTGTGGCCTTGGGCAAGTTCTATTTCTCTCTGCCTCATTCTCCTTATGTATTAAATGACATTAATAATAATTAATATCTTTTAATATTAATTAATATTAATAAAACAATATTAATAATTATAATAAAAACAATCCTACATCATAAGATTATCATGAGGATGAGTTAATGCATTTAAAGCACTTAGGATGATGCCTATCACAGAGCTAGCAACTTAAAATGTTGTTGGCATTTTTTATAGACATTCACATATCCTGAACATGCTTTTAGCATATTTCTATTAGCTTGAGTGTCTGACTATACCTTTTTTTCCATCGTTCATTTAACTTAACATTTCAGTTTCTCAAACTTCCCATGCAACATGATCTTCACTACTATGTTGCAAACAGACTTCCCCCCTCCACACCCTCCTCAGCTCTCAGCCCTGTACCTCATCAAGTAGGATTCACCTAATGAACCTTAACTTGCTTTTTATTCAAGGTGGTTTCTTCTTCTATCTGGGGCACTGCACAATGCTTCAGGAGCACGGTTACCTGAGAAACTGTCTTAAAACTGAGCTTCAACTCCAATTTGTTTAGTTCCTGGTTCTATCATGAACTCTTTAAGATGGTCATGCAAAAAGAACCAGTGGAACAAGTACCCAAATACCTGATTTCGCATTTTGAGCAAGTTGAGGCTAACGACTGCTGAGACCTTTAAAACAAAATGCAAATAGAACGTGTATGCAAAATCTAATCCCAGGAGATCCTACCTGGTGTCATGGATTAACGAGCTGAGACTGGAAGCCCTGCAAAATTTGTAGGATATTGGAGGCACTGTAAGCACAAACACCATCCTAAAACATCTGTTGCAACAAGTCTTTGGATATCTTAGCCTATTCCTCGGAGTAACTATTTTTTTTTTTATGTGTGTGAGATTACTGAGATTGCCTATTCTACACTCTGTTCAGGAAACACCTCTTATACAGTAAAATTGTATTCTAAACCTGGAAAATTACCTCCTGGACTTTCCATGCAGGGAAATATAGGATTGAGTTGCTATTGGAATAAGTACACCCTTGGAAATTACTTATGTGACTCCTGACTTTCTGGGGTACCCGTCTGTTATTGATCCTTTTCCCTTCCATGTACAACTTTTGTTTTCTGTCTTATTTTGCCTGTGGGCATATGAGATTTTGGGGCCATTGTGTGCAGATGGTCTGCTGAGAAGCTGAGACCCTAAAGAATATTGCTGAACAGAAATGGGGTTTGTACCTTATTTGTGGCTAGTGAAACTTTTCTTTCTTTGAGCTGTCTTTGGGGTGGCTTTCAATCTGGTGAGAACTACTTTTCACCTGTTTGGAGAAGGACTAGTGTTTTCTTGGTTAAGGCATAGTCTTGATTAAAGCTTATAGTTTTGGTGAGTCACTTGGGAAGGTACCTTTGAATTAAAAGAAAGGAAAAACAAAAGTTTAAAAGATAAGAATATAGGCTGTTTGTTCTAGCCAAAATCTAATAAGAAGTTTTAAAAATTCTTTTGCTTTTAAAGAGTGCTATGGTCAGAAATCAGGTTAATTGAAAGCTATATTAGGCTATAATTTTTTTCTTGAAAAAATAAAGGCCTTTCTGCTTTTTCTCTTTTGGATCCTGTTTTGGGGAATTTTTTTCAATTGACTGAAAGTGCCCCTTCTTTAAATTTCTTTTAATTGACACATGATATTTATAAATATTTATGAGGTACATAGTGTTGTTTCAATACATATGATGTATTGAAACAGATCAGGATAATTAGGATATCTATCATCTCAAACATTTATCATTTCTTAGTGTTGGGAACGTTCACTCCTTCTAGCTATGTGAAACTATAAAATATATTATTGTTAATGCTAGTCCTCCTACAGTACTATAGAACACTAGAACTTACTCCTTCTATCTAGCTGTAATTTTGTATCCTTTAAAAAAATCTTTCCCTCCTACCTCCTTCCCCTACCTTTCCCAGCCTCTAGTACTTTTTACTTTTGTGAGATCAATGTTTTTTTTTTTTTTTTTTTTTTTTTAGCTTCCACATATGACTGAGAACATGCAGTGTTTAACTTTCTGTTCCTGGTTTATTTCACTTAACATAATGCCCTCCAGTTCCATCCATGTTGCTGCAAATGATAGGATTTCATTCTTTTTTGTGGCTGAATAGTATTCTGTTGTGTATATATACCACATTTTCTTTACCCATTCATCTTTTGTTGGACACCAAGGTGGGCATTGTCCTAGGTGTGTGTAGGAGAACTTGGGATCTTTTGTCCCTTCTCAGGTGGGTGCGGCTGCATCAGCCTGAGCTCAGCCCAAAGGCAGGGTGCTGCCCAGCTTCAGACTCCCAAAATAGCACCTTGGACCTCTGACCAGAGGGGCAGAGCCCTTCTGAGGCAAGCTGTGCTGGCAGGAAACCGTGGGGACTGCAGTTTGCTTGAGACTTTGTCTCATAGCAGCTTGCTGCAGGATGGTGGGTACCATCCCAGATTCATGCCGGAAAGCCTGGTTTCCCTGCCCCTCCCTAGCCAGGCAGGGGCTGCAGCCACATCAAGCCAAAACTCAGCCTGCGGGCGGGACACAGCCTATTGTCAAATTCTCAATGTGGCAACTTGGACCTGTGACTGGAAAGATTGGGGCCCCACCCAGGAATGCAGCATGAGTGAGAAACTGTGGAAAGTGCTGTCTGCTCATGCCTCAATCTCAACAGCAGCCCACATCAGGGTGGTGGAGACCTTTCCAGGGGTGTGCGGGAGTGCCTGAGCTCCTCTATGCCTCTTCAGAGCTACACGGTGGCTGCAGGTGTGCCCATGGTTCCCCAGTGTCTGGGCTCTCAGAATGGTCCCCAGCTGAAGCTGCTCTAAGTTGGATGCCTATGGGATCCCTATGAGTTTACTTTCTGGAAAAATGTCTCTGTGCAATCTCCAAACATCTCCCTACCTTAGGTCCAAGACCTACATGGGGGTATGGGGGGGGTGGGTATTCTTTTGTAGCCAAGATTGTAGAAGCTCATCTTGGAGAATGGAGCACTGGGAGCTTTTCTCTTACTCTTTCACCATATCCAGGGGCCTCTCCCGAATGTTTGCCAACCCCCAGCCAGGCAAGATCCCCCGAACCCTCTCCTTACCCACTTTTGGGGCTTCCCATGACTTCCCTGTTGAACCCTAGCATTCTCTCCTAGATGATCTGTTTGAAATGTGAGGATCTGCTTACTATTCTGGTTTCCCTCCATGGAGGAGCCACATACTACCTGTATCTAGTCACCCATCTTGATCCTGTCTTTGACAAGTACTCTTGAATACAGGTTTCTAATAATTTTGGAGATCATACCACTGGACTTAATAAAAACTTCCAGAACTTGAGTAAAAAACAAACAACAACAAGAAAAAAAAAACTGATGGATTCATGAAGATTGCTAACCCTATATCAAGTAGAAGAGTTAATTACATGAGACTAAACTGATGGAGGACTGAAATGATTTTTTATAACTTTTTATTTGAAATATTGGTGATCCTTTTTATGTTTTGCTTTCCAGAGTCAAGAAAATGTTTTTTTTTTTTTTTTTTTTTTTTCTCTTTTGAACTTATTTGTAGCTTACAGCAATTGGGTAAAGTACGCATTTGTGAGTGAAATCGAAACATTTACCTTTCTCTTTAACTGATTTGTCTAGAATTTGGCAACTATTTGGGAATATTCTTATTTTATTCCAATACAGTTATTTGCATAAGTTCAGTGAGAATCTGAGGTTTTTTGTTTTTGTTTTGGTTTTTTTTGCAATAGGACACACTGGTGACACTAGTTATTTACCAAGGATTTGACTTAGATGTCTTATTTTCATATTTGACTAGACTATTTTGAGGAATTGAAGTTGAATTTATAAAGCCAATAGACTTGGAAAAAGACTGGCCTAGTACCTTGTCTATGTTGTTCCCTTCCAGTGCTCCTAACCTTGGGGTAAATAAAGGATGTCACTTTCTGATGGGCCCAGGATCCTCAAGAAGAGAGGAATTCACACAATTTGTACAGGTAGTACAATCACTGCCTGATGGCAAAGTCTTGGGTTGGCTTTAGAGGCTTTTAAAAATCTAATCTGAAATTCTTTATAAAAAATTTCCAGCAAAGCCAACTTAGAAAGAGTATATGGCCTATCACTCTATTTGTTGCACTTTATGCAAATGATCAGGCCAAATATAGTAAGATTAAAACTTATTTTGCAAATAAATTTGTCCTATTATGATGCATATTTGGTAAAAATGGGGGATAGGAGAGAGAAAAATGATGTTTCAGAAGAAAACTTTAGTACACTAGTTATTAGATTCTAGCCCTGTTCATTGTTTTGAGTTTTTATTATTTGCCTAATATTTGGACTGGATTCTGAATTCTTTTCTGGGTACAAGTTTCCACATTAACATTTCCTAATCTTTCTTCCATTTTTCTGGCTTGAACTCAATGAATTGCTACTGCCTTTTTCCTGAGGCGCAACATGCTAAAGCTCATGTATAAACAACCTTGTGTCATACAAACTGCAGATGAAAAAAATCTGTCTGATTGCCACTGCCTAGTTTCGCTTTAACTGAAAGCTGTTTCAAATTTAACATCTAGACACCTCAACTGACCACCCTCTAGACTCTAAGGAAGCTGGTTTACTGATTGTTTCGAACATTAACCTTGTTTTTCTTCTGTTTGAGAGCCCATCTGCAACATGGTCTCCTGAAATGACTCATAACTGTTTAATTGGATTGGCCTATGCCCAGAAATGGGAGAATGGTTTAATGAGACCTTTTACCATTTAGCTATTAACTTGATTTTTCTCTTCACAGCCAGCAACCCAGTTTTTAGTATGTGAAACTTCTAGGGAAGTTTTAGACAGGGGAATGTTGGGCCTCAGAAATCGATACCCTAAAATATGGTGCTTTGACATGCCAAAATGGAGAAGCCACCTCAGGGTCTCTCTGACCTCCCCCCACTCTTCTGTCTGTCAATTCTTTGTCTCTCCAAAAGCACAGGATGAAGTTATTCTCTGAAGTTCCCTCATCTGGCTAAAGTTTAGACCTGTCAAAGAAGAAAACAATTACCTCCAGCCCCTTTCCTGAGTTTTCATTAACTAAAGTCGTATCTCAGGAAGAAACTGAAGTCTGTCAATATGTTTGGAAGGATTTTTGTCACAAACCATAATCTGCTCTGTGGGCTCTTTGTCCTAGGCCATCGTATGTTCTTCAAGCCCATTGAATTCCCCTAAAATTCATTTATTGCCCCCCTAATATTGCCCAAACTTCCCCATCTCCCTTTTCCTTAAGAAGAAGTGTATAGAACCATATATACCCCATTGTATGCCAGGGTAATCACTCTGTGATTTGCCCCTGTTCATGTTAATAATAATAAATTTGTATGCTATTTCTCCTATTAATTTGCTTTTTGTCAGTTTATTTTCAGCAAACCTTAGGAGAGCAAAGGAAGTTTATACTAGGCCTTTACACCACCATACAGATGTGCAAGGATGTGCTTAGTTTCCTCTTGGTAAAGCACAGATAATAGCAGGTTCTTCTTCACAGAAGTGTTGTGAGAGTTAAATATATTAATGTATGTAGAGGCCCTATCATGTTACTACTAGAATGTCTCAAAATGTTATTTAGAAAGCTCAAGATCTAAATATGGCAAAAACATATTTTGGAATGAAAGTTTGAAAATTCACATCCACAAGATTTTAAATAATTACAACCTGTTGAATTTGCAGTGAATTCCCCTAATTACAGTTTGGAATGGTTAGACTATTACAGTAAATGAAATAAATACCCAGATAATAGTATTTGCACACAAGTTTTATTTTAAAATACATTTAAATTTCTTTAGTTTGCCTTAGCTGTAGAGCTTTGACCCTTTAAAAATAATTTAATAATATGGGACAATGAGTGTTTCTTTTTGCTTTTACAAATTGGTTTTATTATTACAATCTCTAGCTTACTTTTGTTCATACGTACACAATGGTATGAACACACATACACATACAGAAAGAGCTGTATTATTTGTCCCATACTATCACTAGTTACAGTGACAAATATTATAACTGCAGCATTTGCAGTGCATTTTTCCCCTTCTTTTGTTCAACATAAATTATTTTCTTTTGCAGATAGTCTAAGGTTACTTACAATGCAAATTTTGAAGACCCTTGGTTCTACTTCCTATAAGATTCCAATGTATAACGATTATATTTTCTTTTACAAAACAAAATATCCTTTCTGGAAAAGTGAAAACACTCATGAATGACAATACACCTTCTATTTGTAAAACAAACCCTGAAACTCTCTCACACCTAAAGTTCTAGCAATTATTATATCACAGTTACACTTTGTCAGGACTAAATGTCTTACATCCTTGCTGGAAAAGAAGAAGACCCTGAGATTACAATATATTTGAACAAGAAGGCGCTAACTTTGCATTATTTTCCATTCTTCTTCCTGTCTTTGTCAGGAGGACGGATTCATGCTGTGCTATTCTCTATTCTGGTTGCCACCTTTGTCATGAGAATGAGACACCAGAATCAGAATGTTTCCTGTGAGATATAATAGCATGCTTTCCTACTCTCACCTCTCAGGATGTTGTATTTAGTTAGGTTAGAGCCTCTGAATCCCTTAGGGCATCAGCTCAATATTCAAGTAAGGTGTCCTTTTTGCTTGTATTCATTGTAAAAGCATTTGATATCTTGGTCAGTTTTATACCCCTTCTTTATCTCAAACATAACCTGTCCAGAAAAAGTGTTATTTATCTTTTATCATTATCCGATCAATCAAATGTATGCTTCAATTTGTGGGATACAGAAACGTACACAAGGTTTAATTATTTTTTAAAAGAATACCTACCACTTATAAATATTTCAGTATTCCAATTGCACATAGGAATATAGAACAAGTAACTGATATGCATTTGTGAAACCAAGTGGTAATATGGGCATTTAAAATAAAAGTTCATTCCTTTTAAGATGTATTTATTTTGTACTTAGAAGATTTCTACTTATTAATTTTTATTTTGCCAGGGGTCAGATTTTAAAATTAGTCTTAAATTTGCCTCTTATCCAGTCTAAGATATAAATACTGTATTATATTTTTAGACCATGCTTCTGTCCTACCATGTAAAATGAAACCTGCTGATATACTTCCAAGTAGCCACTTATTTATCACAAATGTTAGAATATATGGCATCAACATGATAAACGTCTATATACAGCTGCATTTCTTCATACAGGCAGAACTTCATGGCCATGCAGGGCAAGGGAAGAGGACACGTTAAACACAAGAAATGATTCTGAATTTGAAAACTATACATATAAGGCAAAGAGCCATATCAATCTAGTCAATAACACAACCTCCTGTATTACATATGTAAGAAATATTTCTTAGTTGATTTAATCTTTAGTTTTAATCTCTTTTTTTCCCAGAAGAAATTGGCCTAATATTGAATTATATAGGACTTTTCTTTAGGATAACAAACAATATGATTATCATCAATTTGGGTCAGAGTAGTAAGAAAAACAGAAACTACAGTAAGTATTTCAACAGAGGGGTTTTAATGTAGGTGATTGATGATTTAACTTTGGCTGGCTAGGAGGCAACTAGTCTATCATTGGTGGTGAAGAACTTTTTGCGTTTTGGTCTCATTCTTCACTTGGCCCCTGGAATAGGCCATCTCCCCTGTAGCATTTGCTGTATTGTCACCTCCCACCATGGTTACAGAGGTGGCACCTATGGCAAACCCACTGGTTCACTCTTAACTCAGTGACTTCTGTAACCCCTCTTCTCTAGGATATTCAGAGATATGTGTTTCCCTGGATGCCTCATCTGGTCCAAGAGCAGCTTAAGGGTACTAAACTCAGGCCCTTCCTCTGCGTAACCATGATAGGCTCAAAGCTTTTCATCATGCATTGCCTGATGGATGTGAAGCCATCCTGTGAGGTAATCTCCTTCTAGATTACCAAATGGGATAATGGAGCAAGCTCCTCATTGCCGTTTAAGCCCCTCAATCAATCTAACACACTTCCTATCTCTGGCTTCTGTCTAGAGAGGGGCAATCAGGGAACACATGCCACTGGCAGCTTCACTTATCTGTCTTTGAATAGATAAGTGAAGAACACTTATCTATTCCCTGCCACTGAAATCCCTCAAACTTCAGAGGGGCAGCTTCTGCTCTGTTTTGTACTTTATGTCAAACTCTATGATGTCGCTCACTAGGCTTATAGCTTGATATATTCAATGTATGCAAGCTATTATCTATAAAGTATTAGGTTAGTGCAAAAATAGCTGTGGTTTTAGCATTGCTGAAATTTGCTGTTTGATATTGGAATACATTCTTAAATAAATGGGGTTATGCGATACATCATTTTAATGTGCATTTCTCACTTTATGTTTTTTTGCTAATGACTTATTACTTGCTGTTTATTTTATATTTATTTTAGACTATGGAAATGATCTTGGACAAACAGCAATTTGAGCAATTTTCTTATTGGAGTTCAAAATGGGTCATAAAGCAGGGGAGACAACTCACAACATCAACGCATTTGGCCCAGGAACTGCTAACGAACGTACAGTGCAGTGGTGGTTGAAGAAGTTTTGCAAAGGAGATGAGAGCCTTGAAGATGAGGAGCACAGCAGCCAGCCATAGGAAGTTGACAATGACCAATTGAGAGCAATCTTCGAAGCCTATCCTCTTACAGCTACACAGGAAATTGCCAAAGAACTCAACACTTACAGTCATTCAGCATTTGAAGCAAACTGGAAAAGTGAAAAAGCTTGATAAGCAGGTGTCTCATGAGCTGACCAAAAATCAAAAAAAAAATTGTCATTTTGAAGTGTTGTCTTCTCTTCTTGTACACAAAAACAACAAATCATTTCTCGATCAGATTGTGACATGTGATGAAAAGTGGATTTTATATGACAACCAGTGACATCCAGCTCAGTGGTTGGACTGAGAAGAAGCTTCAAAGCACTTCCCAAAGCCAAACTTGCACCCAAAAAAGGTCATGGCACTGTTTGGTGGTCTGCTGCCAGTGTCGTCCTCTACAGCTTTCTGAATCCCAATGAAATCATGACATCTAAGGTGTATGCTCAGCAAATCGATGAGATGTACCAAAAATTGCAACACCTGTAGCTGGTATTGGTCAACAGCAAGAGCACAATTCTTCTCCATGACAACGCCCAACCACACATTGCACAACCAATGCCTCAAAAGTTGAACGCATTGGGCTGCAAAGTTTTGCCTCATCCACCATATTCACCTGACCTCTCGCCAACCTACTACCACTTCTTCAAGCATCTCCACAACTTCTTGCAGGGAAAATGCTTCCACAAGCAGCAGGATGCGGAAACTGCTTTCCAAGAGTTCATTGCATCGTGAAGCACAGATTTTTACACTACAGGAATAAACAAACTTATTTCTCATTGGCAAACATGTTGATCGTAATGGTTCTTATTTTGATTAATAAAGATGTGTTTGAGCCTCGTTATAATGATTTAAAATTCATGATCTGAAACCACACTTACTTTTGCACTAACCTTTATTCCTAGATAAAGCTTGGTTTTAAATCCAATTGTCTTCTTTAGACTAAAACTATCCTATTTCAAAGATCAGAAACTGTATCTTTCTCTTATCTTTCTGCTCTAAAGGTCCTAATTCGTATCTCCAAATGCACAAAAAATAAAAAATCTTTTTGTGAATAAGACAAATAAGTATAAGAAAATGAAAAGAAGAAAAAAATCACATTGTTATGCTTTATATTTCAAAAAACATGCTGGTTTTAGAGGCTAGATGAATAGGCCAGTAGCCTAACTTAAAGCACTCCTAACTCTGTCATCTACTCACTTCCATTGTGTGCAAATTCACCCAGAGAGGTGGTAATGACCAGGTTCTGATTTCTATTGCTTAAGGGGCCTGAGGTGATAGAGATTTGCAACACAATGTGCTTGTGTCTTAGGATGCAAGAATGTGTCAGTGGTTTGAGATTAGACTCTAGCAATAGAAACAGCATTGTTCAGAAAATCATGGTGACCAATTATCTCTGGCAGCAAGTGCAGGCTGGTGAGCCGTAAAGTCACTCTCACACTGAAAAAATTAATTTTGAAGGCTGATTCTATAACTCTGTGGAGGCAGCTGATCCTTCACTACAGCTCTATCAGGGGTTAGAGCCCTTTCCAGCAGTTCTGCCAGTGTTGAGTTTAGTTTAGAGGCCTCATACTCTCACACCCTAGGAGGCCTGAGGATCTTGTGTTGTTCTTTTGCCCCTCAGTCTTACAGTTCAGGGATTCCAAGCTGTGGGTCCTGTAGCCATCCCTGGGGCATGTGTGGTCAGGGCTAGTTCTAGAGGCCAGTTACGGAAACCCTGCCCAGCTTCCTGCAAAGCCCCCTAACAAAGGTGCCCTAAAGCTACTCAAAGAATAACAGATCTTCCTGCATTCTTTTCCCAGGACAATAGGGCCTGCTAACCAGATATTTAATCATCTCAGGGACACTAGTCAAGTTATTTTTCGAAGAACAGGAAAGATCATGTAAAGGTATTTTGCCTTTTACCCTTACATAACTAAAGGAGATCATTAAAGCAATTTTTCTTGGAATAAAGAAAGGTAGCCTTCCTTCATAAAAGCTATACGTTTGTTTGTAATTTATTCATATTATCTGTGCAATTATGGAATAGATGTCTGTACTTCACTAGCTGTAAACTTCACAAGTGCCAGGAACTTTTTTCATTTGGTTCTCCCTTGTGTCTCTAGTGCCTAATATAGAACCCAAGGCAGAAAAGTGATAATAAATATTCGTGAAATTAACAAATTAATAAATCTGCTTCAAGATGATTTCCCCCTGGCTATATTGTGAAGTATTTGGTAACTTTTCTATTATTACTAAAGATGGGGGGAATGAAAGAATACACTAACTTAATCCCTGATGTGTTACCACACAAGAGAGGTATCTTCCAGTACATAGCTATTAAGGAGTCAGATTTATCAGACTTATAAATAAATATTTTTGGAAAAACGTAATGTAAGCTTACTTGTTAAATCGAAGAAATCCATCAGTATCTATTAGAGTAGATCAAATTGTCTTTTGTAAAACATCAGTTCTCTAGGATTTTGCCAAATAATATGTGAAAAAAATTTATCTAAAATCAAATAAGTTTAAAACCAATGAAACAAACAAGTTTCTTTATTGAAGTACTTCTTATAGCAATTGAAGGAATAATATACTCTGGAATATAGTATGCTGGGAGTTCAAAATTATTTGACCAGGGAACTTCATTTTTATAGTAACTTTCCTAATACTTACATCCCATGTTGAAAATGTCAGATTAGAAAACATTTTAAAATTTCAAAACTACCTCCAGAAAATAGTGTAAAGCAAATGATTATAATGATACTATAGCAATTTGTACATCTTAAAGACTTCACACATTAAGGCTTATTTTCTATCAGATTATGAACCAGAGAATAATTATGTTTTATTTATCCTTGTTGCAAACATCCAGCACTTACTCTTTTTTGGCACATAGCAAGTGTTCAATAAATATTTGTTTAGTAAAGGAGATAATGAGAGCTATCTCAAACTAAAGTGTTTGCTATATTGCCTGTAATGATTGTACTGAATTAGCAATAACTTCTGACAGACTGAGACTACTAATAATGCATGCTAATGTGTATTATTAAAAGTTATTTTAAAAATTCTTAGATTAGGAAGAAAAATGCATACTTTTTTTTTCCTATGGAAAAGGAAAAGGTAGATAGAATCAACTTATTATCCCAATATGTACTAGCAAGCATTAACTTAAAAATCAATGTATAAAAAGAATTATAATTCCAATGAAGAAATAGAATATGACCTCTCTGAAGATTCCACATTGTTTTGATTAACATAAAACAGATTTTTGTGTTATTATTATATTATTGATAATTGTAATATTATTTATATTATTAATAATTATTGTATTATTAATTTCCTATGGAACAATTTAACAGATTTGGCTCCCTAATTTTTGTTTAGTACTGTGGAGTTTACTATGATGGAATAATTTCATTTAGTGACTGACAAAATTTCAGAGATCAGGCTATTCTACTGCTTAGATTAGGTTCAAGAGCCATTTGGAGGTAGATAGGAAAATGCATCAAACGCAATACTGCATTCAATAGCAGTACTGACTGCAACATCCCAATGATGGATGTCTAAAGTGGAGTTAATAAATGAGTACCAGAGCTTACTATTTTTATTATAAGGTTTGCCCTAAATATTTGAGAATGCATCTAAACATTCCTAATTTGACTTTAATCATCACCAGCAGGCTCCTAAATATAGGCATTAGAAAATTTGGTAGAAAGGCCATTCATAACGTACTGCTGATATTTTCATTTGGGGGACTGTAATCAGTAAAGAAGATCACAAGTACTCTATTTTGCCTCAGTGAGTTGTTGAGAACAAACGTGGTTATACGTAAGTGCTTTCAAATATACAATGTGCTACAGGAGAGAAAGAAATATTTCTTATTAATATATCTAGATGATTTTTGGAAATATTATATTTCTAAGCTATACATTATACTCTTTGGATGGAAAGGGTTATTACTTGGTCTGTTACCTTTCCACTAGCTTCAAGGGCATCTAAGGAATAGATCCTTGGTTGACTCCTTTTCCCTGAAACATGAACACTGATAATGTTAGTGTTTGCCAGATGCAAGGTAAATGAGTTCTGCTGAGGTGAATATATAATAAATGGCACACCTGTACTTGGGTTTCTAGACTGGTTATTGGACAACCTGTGTAGAAGTAATCTATAATTGATGAGAAATTTGCTGAGATGAGATTTAACGACACACCTCTGGGAGGATTATGAGTCTAGCAAGGTAGAAAAGCTGATGGATGGCTTCTCTGAGCTAAGGTGGTCCATACACACTGGAGCTCATCTCCTGTGATTATGTATATTCCAATGTGAAGAGATCTCACATTTGGAAGCTATAGCTGAGAGTCATAAGCCTCTGTTCTACCGTTCCTGCACATGCGGGGTTGGCTATCCTGTATCTTTCCTTAGAGGATACCTGAAGCTGACTCTTAGAATGAGTGAAGTCTATTTTGCCTTACGAGTTTGATGAGCAGTCCAAACCTAAGACCACAACTGTTGGTCAAGCACAATTTATATTGTCCTGTACAAAAGATCTTCAAAATATTTAATTAAAATCTTCCATTTAAAGATTCTATGAACTTCCAACATTCCAGAAGTTGATGAAAGAGAGCATAACATTTACATACTAGTTTCTTAGGGCTGCCATAACAGATTGCCACAAACTGGGTGGCTTAAAGCAGCAAAAATTGATTGTCTCACAGTTATGGATGCTATGAGTCTGAAACCAAGCTGTCGGCAAATGCATGATCTCTCTTAAGCCTCTCAGGAGGATCTATCCTTGCTTCTTCTATCTTCTGATGGGTGGTTATGAGCAATTCTTGGCATTTCTTGGCTTGTAGCCACGTCACTACAATCTCTGTCTCCTCCTTCACATGGCATACTCCTCTCTGTGTGTGTCTGTGTCCAAATTTGTCTCTTCTTGTAAGGACACAAGTCATTGGATTAGGGCCCACCCTACTTTATTAATAGTATGACCTCATCTTAACTTGATTACATCTACAAAGACCCTATTTATAAATAGGGTCACATTCATATGTACCAGGGGTTAGGACTTAAACATATCTTTTTGGGGTATACAATTCAGTCCACAGGAGTTCATCACACAATAGCTTTCAGCCACAATCCCTTTTAATCTTGTTATTGTTATTGATTGCTTTATAAATTTATTCTTTTAAATATTTATTAAGCTGAGTACTTTTCTAGGTGTTTGGAATAAAGTAGCAAAGAAAATAGACATTGCCCTTACCTTCATAGAACTTAGATTCTAATGAGGGTACATAGGAAATATTAAACAAATAACTTGTCAGATAGCAATAAATATTAGAGAAAGCACTAAAGCAGGGTAGAAAGGTCAGGGGCTGCCAGGAAGAGATTGGTATTTTATATAGGGTGGTTAGAGAAGGCCCTACCAAGACAAGGATGCTCTCCAAATAAAAAATCATTAAAGGGTTTTAAGTAAAAAATGACAATATCTGAATTATGTTTTTAAAAGATCATCAGGCTTTTGTGACAACACACTAAAAGAGAGAAATGGGATTATAATCAGTAAGGAAGAAAATGAGTACCCTATCCTACCATGGAAGTGGGAAGAGAAGATAGGAAGTTATGGGAATTGAATGCATAAAAGATGATGGTGGCTTTGAAGAAACTAGTGATGGAGGTGATGAGAAGTAGTGGGAATCTGACTGTGTTTAAAAGATTGAGCCAAAAGGCTTTCCTGACGGAAAGGATGACTGCAAGATTTTTGACCTGATCAACTCAAAGTAGAGTTGCCTTTAACTAAGATAGCAAGACTGTAGAAGCCAAGTTTGCGTGCAAATGTGGGCTTGTGTGTGTGTGTGCATGTGTGTAAGAATGTATGCAGGTTTTCACTCTTTGACATGCTAGTAGTAAGATGAGTGTTAGAAATCTAAATGAAGATATTAAAAATAGACCTGGATATATAAATCTAAAGCTCAAAGGAAAAAGTTAGAGATAAATTTTTAAGCAACAGCAACATTAACTAATATTTAAATCTACACAACTAGATGAAAACACCTCTTCTAATAGATCATGTGATAAGTTCTAGAGTGCTTGCAAAGTTACATCATGTATGGTTATCTTACTATCTAGGGCATTTCTTTCTCTTAACCTTGGGATCATATTTTCTTAATAAACAGGCCTTTATGCTCTGGAGCTATTTATTAATACTAAATCTGATTGGGAAGGGAGAATGGGAAGCATATTTTATAGAGGATTTTAAAATAGACTAGCTGGCTGACTTTGGATGACTTGCTTATATCAAGTTAAGTAAGGGGTGAACTAGTAGACTGAGCTCTAATCCATCTCTATTATTCTAGTCACTAACATCTAATTTGAATTTGGAGAATTCATATTTTTTTTTTCCTCTACTACATTGTTAGGGTATTTGCCAACATATAGTGGGCTGTCAAGTATCTTTCCCACTTTTATTGGTTGATCATTTTCAAACAGAAATACAATGCTAAAAAGTACTTCTCTTTGTTCCATACCAACGTTCCCAACATAATTCAATAAAGGCTTCTTACTGTTCATTTGCACTGTTTCCCTGCCTTATTCTCAATGCTAAAATCCTTGTTCAACCTTCTTTTTTATTCATTCATTTGAGTACTATTCATGATTTTCTTTACCAAGGCCAAATTCTCAGGGACCTTCATGAATTCTCTCTTGATAAGTAGAGAATATAAGTGCTAACTCAATTCCTATAGTCCAGTGAGTTTTCTTGGTAGTTATGATGATTTTTAAAGATAATGTTTACTATGAATACTTTTTCCTTAATAGAAAATCCTAAAGAAGATTTCCTCAATCTTTGGGTAAAGAAATCTGGCATCCTCGAAAATGTTAAGAGAATGGATGCTAGGTGTTCCTATCACAAAAATGATAGCTATATGAGATGATGCATTTGTTAGTAAGCTAGATTTAATCATTCCATGATGTATATATACTTCAAAATATCGTATTGTACTCAATAAATACCTATAATTTTATCTTTCAATTAAAAAATAAAAAGTAGGCACACCCTTGGTAGATTAATTATACTCTGAGAAAGAACTTAAAATATAAGAACCTATGCAGTATTGATCATCTATAATACCCTACCTGTTCTTAAATTTCATTTGTTTTGTATTCAATTATGCTTAATAAAATACATGAGGCAAAAAAAGTCTAGCTTTCTTTAAATAAAAAAGGTTACTTAATTTTCATGTCTCAATCTCTGCATACTTTATAAGTAAATCACACAGTTGCAAATGGAATTTAGAAATAGTTGACAAAATGTGATCATCTGGTTCTTAGCTGTGTTGATATTTAAGGATAACATAACACTGCCTATCAAATTTATATTCAAATAGGAAAATCTCATCATATTAAAGCATTATTTACATATTCATATACTCCTTCCTTCAGGCAAAGACTCTAGCCTTTCTTTACAGATGCATCTAGCAATAAAACATAAAAAACAAACACAGGGAAAAGAATTGAAGCATCATGTAGAAACTAGTAATATGTATCATCTTCTTACTCCTCAAAATCTCCTACCTATTTTATCTTCAGAAATGTTCCTGGAATGTAATAACTCAGAATAATTATGAAATAAATAATGATGAAATAAAAATAACGATAGAATAGTATTAATAGAAAAATGAGCACATGTAATTTTTTTTGCCACAAAAGTTTTTAAATATCAAAGAACTCTAAACAGCCTTGGATTGTCTCCTTTGCATAATGTTAAATAATCACTGAAATGTTATCAGAAATGTTGTCAGAAAAATGATATTACTATGGTTACAGTAAAGATTTCTTATTTTTGTTCTATTAAGTACATGTTCCCCATTACCTCAGAGTCCTTATTATTAATAGTGACTCTTGTTAGTCATTGAGATAAAAGGCATACTTCAAAAGAGGCCTCCTTTAAGAAAGATAAAAACACAGAAAAATTGTAAATAAAAAGGAGAGAAGGAGAAGATAGAAGGTGGGTAGATAATGATGACTGGGAACAGAAAGAGAGAAAAAGAATGGAAAGGCTAAAAAAAAAAAAATCATGAACTTGAGATTAAAGCTTTGCCAGCCCCCTCTCCCTCCCAGTAATATATGCCACCAAAATCCATAGCACATAATTTCCTGAAAGCCTTAATCCTAGTCTTCCTAAGGGAAAACGTTTCTTTTTCTAGTTATTTGTTTTGCTTTTATCTCCCTTTTGCAAGCATCTGATATGCTTTTTATGCTTGTAGATTCCTGTTGAACTTAGCCATGTTATGTAATAGAAGGCAGAATGTCAAATTTTTAAAGGATCTCTTATATTTCTAAGGCATTTTGATTTTCATGAGCTTCAAAACGTGTCTGGGTAGCTGACTTTTGCAACATCATACGAGAAGACTTTTAAATAGTGCAGTGTGTTTGTGCTCATCAGTGCTGGATGTTACTATATGTTGGGAGGCTGTGAGTCTTACACCCAGTAACTGCTGATGGCATCTGCTGTCTGTCTTGTCTTGGCTCCTCAAATGATCTCTGATTCAGAGTCCTTAAGAATCTGCTGGACTATTCTTTCTTGCTAAAATTATTTTGATTGTTTAAAATCATATCAACATATGTACTTTCTTATAAAAGTTAAGTTGTGCTGAAAGACATAATAATAATTTTAAAAGGCAGCTCACTGCCCTCTTTTCCTGATCCCGCTTCCCAGAGACAATCTGTCAACTCTTTTGGGCCTAATGTCTGGTATTTAACTTCACTATGTCTAACTAATATGTGGAGACTGCTATTTCTATGCAAAAATGATTTACTTCTTATATAGTGTATGAGGATTTTAGTTTTTTACACCCTTTTCTGTTCCCATCCTACAAATGAAGTTCTATTTCAACTTTTGTATGCATTTTTAAAAATCGTTTTATTTCAAAAAAAATTGTAGATCGACAGAAGAGTTCCAAATATAGTATATTCTGTACTATAGAGAGTTCTTATATGCCCTTCACCCAGCTTCCCCTAATGTTATAATAATGTTTTATATAACCATAGTCAAACCTCAGAAATGGACATTGGTACAAGCCTATTAAATAAAGTCTGGAATTGATACGGATTTCATCAGTTTCCCCATTAATGTCCTTCTTCTATCCCAGGACCCAAAGGCTTCTGTACCACATTGCCTTTACTTGTCACATGGCCTTAATCTCCTCAAGTTTGTGACATTTTCTTAGTTGATCAATATTCTCTAAAAGTGTTAAGACATGACAGACAAGAAAAACTATCTTATAGAATGTGCCTTAGTTTATGTTTGTGTGACGCTTTCTCGTAATTATACCAAGGAAATACATTTTCCCACTTGGTGGGCTGCCCTTTTCATCACGTCATCACAAGGAGCACATGACACCAATGTGACTTATTATCAGTGATGGTAACTTTGGTTATTTAAAGCAGTATCTGCTAGGTTTCTGCGCTGTAAAATTACTATCTTTCCCTTGCCATGCTCTGTTAGAAGTCAATCACTAAATTCATCCCATCCTCAACAGAAGGGGAATTAAGCGCCACCTCATGGAGAGAGGTGTATCAATTTTGTGGACACATGTTAAAAGCACCACAGCAATTAATGCATATTTGGGGGACTTTGGGGCTATGCAAATATCCCATCTCTCCTTAAAGTTTCATCTACTAATTTTAACATTTATCAGTGCCTGCAGCAGTTACTACTGTAGCATACTAATGGTGATTTTATATCTCTTGCACTCTTTCTATATTTCTTATTTGGAATTTTTCTATAAGGAAAATTTGTACCTTCTCCCTCATTTATTTATAGCAGCATGGACAGGTGGATAGTTATAGTTTGGCTTGTAAGCCAATATTATTGTTATCAATTTTGTTTCTCAAATTATTTCAGCTTTTGCCACTGGGAAAGCTTTTTAGGTTGGCTCCTAAAAACCTACTTCTAACATGTCCCCATATTTTGGGGTTTTGAGTATTTCTTTACTTTCTGGCACTAAAAGTTGCTACAAGTACATTTTTTATTTGCCTTGCTCTGTCTCTAGAATCACCTATTTTTTCAAGAAGCTTTGATTTCTTTTATGAGAATGTGGCATTTAGAAATCTAGATCTGGGTGCGAGGTGTGCTTATTGCTATGTAATGGCACTGCTTCTTGGCTCATTCAGTATAAATAGGTAGGGAGCACAGGTACATATATGAACTCATGTATAATCATTTCTATATCTATATATCTGCATATATATGAAAATAAACCTTAGTTTTTTGCTAACATCTCCATATCTAACCCAGCACCACAGAGTTCATGATCGTCTTTTCCCCTTACTTGTTTATGTGTTTTCTTTGACAGTGAGAAATCTAGCTTCTATTATAATATCTACCACATACAATTTATATATGTATTTGTTCAATGTTATACATATGAGATAGTTTCAGAATTGTTAACATGCAATCTTGTTTTGTACAATTTAAAAATTACTTTCTTTTGGTTACTTATTGCACAATTATTTTGTGTTTGCATTCTTAAATCTATGACTAAATTTTCCCACACATTCCTACCCAATGCTTTCTAGTGTGATTCTATGTACAATCAAACCCATCAGAGAGTCTAAATTTTTTTCCCTGAGTCATCCCTCCTATAGTCCTTTGCCCTCTTTTTCCTTTGTAGAATAGGAGCCCCTATGAATAGGTGAAGAAGATCCTTCAGTGCCTTCATCTGAAAGGGGTGTGCCATGGTCTGAAGGTGTTCCCTAAAATTCATGTGCTCAAAATTCAATCCACAATGCAATGGTGTTGAAAAGTGGGGCCTTTGGAAGGAGGCAGAGCCCTCATGATCAGATAAAGGCCTTTATAAAAAAGGTTTGATAGAGGGAATTTGGCCATTTTTTCCCTTCAGCCTTTTGCCCTGTAAGGACAAAGTATGCCTACCCTCTGAAGCATGTAGCCATCAAGCCATCACCATGGAAGCCCTCACCAGACACCAAATCTGCCGGCATTTTGATCTTGGACTTCCCAGCCTCCAGAACTGTAAGAAAATAAATCTCTGTTCCTTATAAATTATGCAGTCTTAGGCATTTTGTTATAGCAACACAAATGGACTAAGACAGGGTGCTCAAAACAAAAATTATTTGGAACTTTGCAAGTTCCAAAGTGTGAAAATATCTTCATTTTACATCTATGTAATTTTAATTGTTGACTTTATGGGGAGTTCTTTGCTTTTCTTAATTCTAAAATGACTCCTAAAAACATTTGATCACCTTCTGCCACATTACCATATTTTTACTCATTGGCCTTTACTGGTTTTTGTTCAGGCATTGCCTGAAATTGAGTAAGTACACTTGATAAAAATCAGGCAATTACTCACAGACCTAAACACGTAGGTCAATTACTCAGATGCCACATTAATTGTTAAGGCATATGAAGTCTTCTATTTCTCATGTATCCAATGAGTCTTGTGTTTGATTTATTCTGGTTAGAACATGAATTGTAATATATTATCCTTTCAATATGTGTTATTTTGAAATGATGGGATTAGCATAACACACTGGATTTTACATCTTTTCTTTTTCAAGCCCCTTTTTCAGGCTTGGAAACTAAGGAGTAACAACAAGAGAGCTAATGCTCAACAGCAGCTCTGCAGTCAGAAAGGATTCACAGAACTTGGCCCACTCCAAGTACAGATCATTCTTTTACAGACCTTAGATAAATAGAAAAAAAAATTTGGAAGAGAGAAAGGTAGAGAGAAATAGAGAAAAGAGATATGTCAGAGATTTACTTAAAATTATTTCACCTGGTGTATAAATCCCTGTTTGTGAGAGAACTTTTATGTCCAGCCCATATGAAAACGTGCATTATGACCTCTATGTTGCTCCCAAATTTGCCTATGTACAAATAATCCCATTTCATGATGGATATATGAGCAAGAACGTTCCTGGAATACCCTATTTAATCATTTCGATTATTTAAGTAAAAGTCAGCCTTTGAACATACTGCTGAAATCTCCGTTCCCCCCAGTAACCCTTACTGGGTGATGATGAGGCATTCTGAGCTTGTGAGACCCTTGTGGGCAGGATAACCACTTTTTCTTGCTTCATAAGAATGTCTTTTAACTTTATTAGGGGAGAAGATTTTTTTGTATTCAACCAGAATGAGTTTAATTTACAATTAATGTTTAGTAATTAGTCTGTGCACATTTTACTCATTTGCCCTAAAATATATGCTACTAGATAATGAAAAGATTTTTTTTACGTCCTTCAAGAATCACCTCTTTATAACCTGCCTCTTGGCCTTAGCAAAGGCAGTCTAAATGAAAGAGGGAGTCTCCTCATTTAATTTGATACATCAGGTCATCATAAAAATATTTATTTCCTGATCTTCCCCCACAGAAGGTGACTAAAGGTTAATAAGAATGCAAGTGGAAAATAATTAAGGATGAAAATATATACAATAAAATGCAAAACAAATTTGAATAAAGTTTAATGTGACTGTTAGGTTAAAATGTCTTGATATTCACTCCAATCATAAATTGTGTTCTTTTTCCTTCTCTCTTTTGAAGGACAGAAAAATCATGATACATACAGTGAAACTCTTCCTTACTGACATATGTAGGGAAAAATTAAAAGAAAAAGTGATGAAAACATTAAGAATTTACCTAAAAAATTCTAGAATCTTTTACCTTTACCAATGATTGATAATATAACAGATAATACTTGGCTATCTTTTAAATCATAGTTCTCTTTTTAAATTATTTCCTAGGGTTGCTTTTATTTTTATTTTTTTTACTAGATCTGTGTATCAAATCAAGAAACCAAATACCTCAATGGCAAAAACAAAAGAGCAATTTACTTCTCTTTCACATAAAGTAAGTCTAGGGGTAGGTAATCCAGAGTGTGGGTTTGTGCTGCATTCTAACCAGCAGGAAAGATGGCAGCCAAAAAGGGAACGACTCTTCCTTTCAGAAAAATTCATGGAAATCATAAACAACATTTTAAATTAGTCCTATTGGTCAAAATGCATTCCTCTCTAACACAAAGGAGGCTTGGTTATTTAGTCTTAGCTATGGTTTAACTAAAAATCAGGGGTTGCTATTATCAAGGAGAAAAAAGGAGAACAGACTTTGGAAGACAACTTGTGCTCTCTAATAAGCTAAGAAAGGCGATTTGTGTGACGGGGAGGATGTCATGTGGTAAGAAGGATGTTTTATGTAGATTTCATAAATGTTATAAGAAAAAGTTCAAGCTGCTCTATATGAGGGTAGAGACTACAAAATTTACCAGAGATGAGTAGGCAGCTATTCTGCTTTCATCTAAAATTATAAAACTCAGTTAATATCTACCTATGTTCAGATAAACCGAAAACTCAATAACCTTGACAAAAATAAATTAAAAACATGTCAGCCCCCTAAAATTTCTGTGAATTCTAAATATCTGGAGTGGTTTTCCTCCCCATGCCAACCTTGAATGCCGAGAACCTTGAAAATTAATTAAAAGTTAGATGAAATTCTGGTTTAAGATGGCTCTCACCTGAGAACAAAATGGTTCTATTAATATTAGCTTGAAACTATTCTTAACAGGAAAAAAAAAGAAAAAAAAAAGAAATGCTACCCATAAAAGAGTGTGTTGTTTTGTTTTGCTTGTGAAGTTTCTGGGACATCAAACAAGCTTTTCCAAGCATCCTGAATACAGTAGATTAATGGAAACATGTGAGTTCAATTGCCCTCAAAGTGCATAGACTTAAGAAAAAAATAAAGCTGGGCAAAATAGATGTGAGATTTATCTAAAATCAAAATGTTGTTTTGAAAGCTCCCTATGGAAAGTGTGTTGCTTCGCTTCATCTGCTCCCTCACGCTTGTACTCCTAGCAAACGTTTATGGAGCACCTTTGATTAACCAGGCTCTTCTAGGAACTGGGGACTACAGCAAAGGAGACATGGGATTTATAATCTTGCAGGAGGACAGAGCCTAAATTAGTAATTAACTGCAGTTGTAATTAATTACAAAAGAGACATGTAGGGTGCAAAGAGAACATATGAAAATATGTAACAACGTAAAAGATTTGGGAAGACACTCGAAAACGCTGATTAGGAACAGCATGAAGTTGATGAAATGTCTATTTACAATGATAAGCTCATTGTACCCTTTATGTTTAAGCCAAAGAAACCATATGATAAGTGAAAATAGTAAACTGATGACAGTTGCAACAGTAGAAAACTTAAGACTGGGTTTCCACAATCAGTATGCGTCTGCATCACTCAAGATTTCTTTATGTCTATCCTTGCAAGAGAAAAATTTAGAAAGTTAGAAAGTGGAGAGACCACAGTCAGAAGAATAATTTCCTAAGGCCCTATTCCCTTCTTTGATCAATAATTTGACAACAACTTATTTATTTAACCTGGCAGCATAGTCAAAATATTTTTTTCTCTTTGTAAGACTCAAAAATAAGTCTAAGGAAGTCTCCTGACAATATTTTACTTTGGTAATCAACATAATAAGGAAAAATCACTGCTTTGAAAGATACTGGATCAGTTATCAAAGTTATAAACTTGATTCTTAAGTTGAATAACATACTGATAGTCTTTAAGGAGAGATGGAGTAGGGAAGGAAAGGCTGCTGAGTTACCAGAGACAAAAGCTGAGCTTTACATTTACAATACCTCACCAAAAATGGACTATTTTGTTGACCTTTACAGACATTACAAGCAGCCAAGAAGAATGTGTTGTTCCTGCCAGTGTAGAAATTTTTGGAACTCTAAGAAAAGAAAACTCCCGGGTTCAGATTCACAAAATGCTCTGCTGCTCACAAAAGGCGTTTATTTTGTGGACATAGAGAAACTTAACACTCCTCACATTCCTCTCTTTGCACTGCCTTCTGGGAAGCTCAGAGTTTACATTTGTCATTCATTTCTAGCAAATGTAGAGAGCAGAGGAAATCCATTTCTAGATTCTTGTCTGGCCAACAGCTTTACTGGTATCTTATCTTCATCTTTCCTTTACTTCTATTTCCTCAGCAATTTTTTTTTAGCCCTTTGTTTATATTTTTGTAAATTATTCTAAAATCATCACTGGTCAGGGTAAAATATAAACAAATCCATAATTAAAAGCATTTTAGAACTTCTTCATAAATAGCCTAACAAAATAAAACTCAAATTCAAAAATCAGTTTACATCTTAGTGTCCATAGGACAGAAAATATTATTTATCTCATTTAATGTGTTGAACATTTTCTTACATTTTAAAATGACATAATAATAAATTATACATGCATGTGCAGGTCCACAGCATCTTATCAAAATTCTAAAACACAAAACACTCTGCTTTTTTTTTTTTCTGTTTTACAACTAGTTTGGTACAAAATATAACCTGATTTTTTTATTTCAATAAATTTAGGGGGTATGAATGGTTTTTGTTACATGGATGAGTTGTATAGTGATGAAGAAAACGTGAGGTGACTTGACATAAGACTGAAGTTCTTAATTAGCAGTGTGGATATTCTTGTTTCTATAAGCAATAGAATGTGATTACAGTTTGCTCTCCCAGGCTTTGTGGCTTTGTGCTATGGAGAATATGGTAGATACACAGTATGTCTTTTATATAATTAGAAAAAATATGACTTATAACACACATCTGATAAGGGATTGCAGGCTCATATGTACATACAGAATATCACCTGTAGGCCGGGTGCAATGGCTCACGCCTGTAATCCTAGCACTCTGGGAGGCTGAGGCGGGTGGATTGCTCGAGGTCAGGAGTTCGAGACCAGCCTCAGCAAGAGCGAGACCCCGTCTCTACTAAAAATAGAAACAAATTATCTAGCCAACTAAAATATATACATAGAAAAAATAAGATGGGCATGGTGGCGCATGCCTGTAGTCCCAGCTACTGGGGAGGCTGAGGCAGTAGGATCGCTTAAGCCCAGGAGTCTGAGGTTGCTGTGAGCTAGGCTGTCGCCACGGCACTCACTCTAGCCCGGGCAACAGAGCGAGACTCTGTCTCAAAAAAAAAAAAAAAAGAATATCACCTGTAAAGTTTCTGAAGACCACTCTTGGTACATGTACAAAGCAATTTGGATATTTTTAAGTCATAATTTTTTGATAAGCAAAAAAAAAAAAAGACTTAAAATCTTTTCAACTTTAAGGATAAGTTGTTCTTATCTAGTTCCATGGCTTTAAAGATCACTTAACTTGCAGCACTCACAAAGGCATTGTATCTAACTCCTCACTATGAGAACATGTGCCCCATTGCTTCGATTCTGGTCATGAGAAATCTGGCCCAATGCAGCCCAATCAATCCAGTCAAATAAAGACCAGAAACAAGTAGTACAACCACAAGCCATAAACAGAAGTCCTTTTGTCATGAATTAGAAATATTCAACCAGTGCTACCAACAATTTGTTTTCTGAGAAATTATATTAATTTATAAGGGAACGTAGAGGGCCATTTTGATTCATTAAGTTACTAATGGGCAACTCCTAAGTAGTTCTGATTGGCAGTAAGAAGTGCCCATCCTGACTTTTTGACTTTTACCCTAGGAATGGAGTGGTAGAGCATTTAATTTTCATCATGGGGATTATAACATATTTTTTTAAAAAAGAAAACTTAAAACCTTTCAAAGGTTTATATATACCAGGCTCTGTGCACAGCACTTTATATTTATTATCTCATCTAATCCTTATATTACACCTGAGATAGGTACCATTACTTTTTTGCATTCCACTGGTAAAGAACCAGGCTTGGGAAAAATCATTCAGTTATTAAGTAAAAGAGGCCTCTTTCAAGTTCAGGTCATTGTGCCCTCCCTGGGGTCATTGCACTACACTGGATTTGTCTACCTTTCCTTGACATCTTTCAGGGAGGACTGGGGAGCAGTACCCAGGAAAGGAAGAGGGTGGTGGAATTGCAGCCACACAGCTGGCTAGTCTGTCTTTCTGAGAACCATATTTCTCTATCATGTCTTTCTAAGAGGAGCATGGAATATGGTATGGAGGGCAGGAAAGTATTTCTTGAAAGAAGGGGAACGAGGAAGTATCTAGTACTCCCAGAAGTTGGATCTGGTGAACATAACTGGAGCTCGTGATGCATTGGGGAAAGTGCAGCAAATGGGATTTAGCACACACACTCATGCAGATACTGAAGTTGGCTCACGTCGTCCCATATCCTCATTTACTGTAGAGGCTGGGAAGTTAAGTATTTGGTTTTCTAATCTCCCTTGCAGTTAGAGGTACACATGTGACCTAGTTTGGGCTAGTACGAGGTTAAGTGAGGTTAAGTGGAAGTCTGTTGGGGAAAGCTTCTCTTTCGAAATCAAAAGACAAACTTCCTAAGCAGAAAGTCACTCACTGCCTCAATTTGTTTTTCACTTGAACTTGGATGTGATTCCTAAATGTGTGGTAGGCATGTTGTGACCAAAATAAGCACAGAAGCCTGGCCAGTTGCCACCCTGCTCCACAACCTCCTCCGTGTTGAAACTTTTGGTCAGTTCTTCAGTTTCTCACAGCCCTAGCCTTTCCTAGTTAAATGAACGTGTCATCTTATCTTTCCTCATTTCCACCAACAAGATTATGCCTTGAGTGTAGTTTCAGAAGTACGGACAGTTGAAAGTGGTGTAATTTTATGTTGGCAATTCTCAGTCCCCCCAAGACTGTGTGCAGCCCCTATATTTGTTTCTGTTTCAGACACTATAAGCAGTTCCCTTTAACCCAGACACACTTGGGCCACCCACCTCTCTGTGCTTTTGCTTAGTGCTGTTTCTTCCGCTGGAGACCTTCGAGGTCCTTCTGAAATGTCACCCCCACTATGGAGGGTGACATCATTTTCTGGTTCTCTCAGGACCCTCAGTGCTCTGTTCATATGTTTCCTTGTGTCCCCTTGACACCGAGTTCATACTTTTATTATACCTCTGATTTTTTGTACTGCAATCATATATTTACGCATGTGTTTCTACCACTACACTGTGAGCTATTAGAGGTCAGGAATCATGTCATATGTGTCAGATACACAACAGGTACTCTATAAATATTTTGTTGAATTTCTAAGTTGATCGATTTCTTTCTCCTTTGAACTCCCTTGAAACTTTATTTTTACCTCTCTTTGGCACATATCATTATTTACTTTTCTTATTCCATAACCAAATAATGGGCTACTGGAGGCAAGAATTATGTCTTACTCATCTTTGTGTCTTACACATTATTTTTAAGCTAAATTCATATTTAATGAATTGAATCGGACTGTTAGTAGTTAATGCATTAAGCATATCTCAATCATGATGTTAATTGCTACTTCCCCTGTGGGGGGGAAAAGGGTATGGTGGATGATCTGTAACTATTCAGTTCACTGAAGGAGTTTCTAAAAATCTCTCCTATTTAAGTCAAAAGTGAAAAATTAATTTGCTATAAGAGGGAAACCCAGATCACACATTCCCTGATTCAGAAGTGTTTGAAGGATATGAAAGAAAAATCTGTTTTCAAGAACTTTCTAGTTTCCCCTCTCTAGTAGTCAATCCGATTCAAGTGCAATTTAATAAGTTAATTGCAATATGTGATTGACAGAGGCAGGGGACAATGTCTGATGTGAGGACTTCTCTATAAAAAAATTATGGTAATAACTAAGGATCCTATTATTTCATTAAAGACTCTATGTCTTGGCTGATGCACAGCAAGACTTTTCAGAATCTACCTTAGAAGTGATTGATATCAAGCCTGTGTTCATCCCTTATGTCACCAAACCAGGGATGGAGAGAATGTCGATCAGGATCAGTTTGAACCTTAACTCTTGTGAGCCTAAAGTTCTAAGACAAAGATAGTGTCACTGGAAATCTGCTTGAAATTGAAACTTATCCTGCCAGATTTATTTAGGAAGTGAAGCATAAGAAGAAATCAATGATGAGATTTACTATATTTTAAAAAACCTATAAAAAGGAAATTTCCATGACAAATAAACAAACAAAAAAAAGAAAAGAATTTTCATTATGTAATAAAAATGAATTCAGAATGATGGAAGTTCAAGAAAATGTATAAATAAATTTTTTAAAAAAAGAGTTGTCTTACTAGAAACCAAAGGGTTTGAGTTTTAAGTATTTTATTTCTGAAATAAAAAATTAAAATAAAACTATGCATTAAGTATGTATTTACATATTTCAAAACATGGTGTACCTGATAAATATATACAATCATGAAAAAGAATGGATTTATATCTAATTTTTGAAATTTCACACAATAATTAAAATAGTTTAGACTTTGATAAATGTTATTTCAAAAATTTATAAGCTTATATTTATTATTTCGATATTTAGCAGCTTTAAAAGCAATATTCCTAAAGTGATTATTTTCTGATAAATTAATTTTCAATAGAACATTAAAGGGTGGAATACATTTTAGATTTTTAACATTTTATAAAGGGAGTTTAAGAAAACATCTTATTGAATATAAAAAATTGCAGAATATAAAAATATTTTCAACATATTAAAGTATTTTTCATTAAAATAAGAGGGAAAAAATCATGTTGAGTGGTACTTAAATGTAAAAACGAATCATTATATCAAAAAACTTTCCCCAAAAGTGGAAATAACTCATCCTTTATTATGCAGCAAGAGAGTTGCCTGTTCATCCTAACCTAAACATTTAGAGTAACTGATTTATTCACCGTTGAAAATCAAATCTATTGCAGTTCAGATAATTTCTCTGCATTAGGAAAATGAATAAATTAAAAGTGTGTTTCAGCAATTTAGTCCTCCTAGCAGAGATTCTGCAAGCTCGGTAGAAGATGTCAAAACCTGCTGATATCTAACAGAGTCAACTCCAAGTTTGTGTATCTCAGTCCACTCTACCTTTCCATCAGGCAGTTCATGTGGAAATAGAAAAGCAGCTCTCTAATTAATCAAAGTCAGATGTGCCTGAACGCCTGGAGTTGCCGCTGATCCTTGTCCCAGCTTCTCCCATGTTCTCGCTCTATGTTTTTACCTTGAAAACTTCTGCTCTGAGCTGGGAATGCCTGAAGGGCTTGCACGGTAAGTCAATGTGAAATTATCTCAGCAGGAAGAAGTTGCTTTTCAGCTTAAATGATTTAAGGCAGCAATTTTTCACACTCTCAAACTCTGACAAACGCCCAGATTGCCTCTCATGTCTGACTTCAAAATATTCAAAGAAAAGCTATTTTTATTAAAAACACTCTAGAGAAAATTGTATGTCACTTGTTCTCTGATATAACTTCATTTCTCCTGACAGTGACAATTTTCACCTCAGTACAATTTCTTTATTTTTTCCAAAGCTAATTCTGCTTAATATTAGTATTTATACAAACTCATATCAACTTGTCTCTGTGAAATATTCAAGGGTGTCAGGTAAATGTTGCTCACTGTCATTCATCTTCTTTGGGTGTTCAAAATGATCAATCGATTTAAAACTACACTTAGTTACTTTGGATATTATTGTTTTATTTGTAAGAGAGAACTTAACAACTAGGAAAACCCTTCATTTGACACACCTGTGTCGGCAAACTGCAAGGAATTCCAAACTTGGTGGCATGCGTCTATTGCCAAAGATTATAAAAGTTTACATTAATAAATCTATTTGTTCTATGCCTTTAAATAAAGCAGGTAATACAGCGCATGTTTTGTCTTATGCGGCTTACATGTTAATAAGATTACGGTAGATGTCATATTGCACTGAAACATCACATTTGCTTTATTATGAATGCTGGCAGTGCAGAAACATCACATTATAATCACTTCAAAAAAGAAATATATTCTGCATATTTTCATATGTGTTTATAATTCCACTAAACCTCAGCAGAATCAAACTCAGTAGGGACAAGAATGACAGAAGGTTTAATGTTCCAGAGACTGCTGCAATCTTGGTGCATTGATATATAGCAGAATGGTTAATATGTATAAGGTTACTTGTGGCCTGTGACCTCAAAGCATATCTTCTGGCCTTATCGAATTTCCATGAGAAAAAGTAACCACTGGCATGTTGATTTTCCACAAATAATTTGGAGCTTTTGTAAAGGGTTAATTTTATTTTTAACTGTGAAAGCCTGAAGTGTTAATAAACATAATGTGAGCAGTAACCATTTGTATCATCCAGGTACTGTAGCAAGGGAGCAAACTCCTTTTCAAATATTTGCACCAGTTTCTTACAAGTATGTCTTTCATATCTCACTAAATGTTTCATTTTTAAATACAACTGTATTTACAAAATTTCATTTATATCAGTTACAAAGAAATCAAGGAAAGATTACCTGGCAGCATTCTTTTACACAGTGTTGGAGTAGGGTCAGTACATCAAGTACAGCAGAGAAGTACATTTCATAAATGTCCATGTCACGACAATGCCTTATACAGATCCTATACTAACACCCTGCATGAGAAGTTGTCATCTTTTCCTGTCTTTAACTTGAAACATATTTTCTGTTTAGAAGTCACAACTATTTTGATTTCACTTAGCTTCCCTGGGTTTTATTTACCATTAGCTCACTGATGGGAAAACTGATTTAAGTTTTAAGACATACGTAAACATAACAATCTCTGCATTCCTCATTATTAAAGAATTATTAAGGAAATTTGTGGATATATGATGAAATATGTAAATAGTAAGTCGATAGCTTAACTATTGAAAAGCCAAAGACATATTGGCAACATAACTGTGCGCCTGCACACACCCACACACACACAAACACAAGGTTGCCTCCCAGGAGAGTTTAAATAGCTTGTTATGGGTTAAAATTTACTTGACATTTAGAAAAACAGAAGTTTGTAATAAAAATTTGCATACTAAGTATATTACTTCTTTTGCATTTTCAGAAGAAGCCATGCTGTAGTCTATTTAAAGATTTTTATTTCTATTAATAATTAAAGCAAAAACATTGATAAATTCAAAATATGTTATCTCCATGTATTGGTTAATTAAATCCTTTGGTTCTATTTTGTAATATATCTGTGCAAGTGAAAGAAAATATAGAATTTGCTTTCTGACTAAAATACTTAAAACTTTACCTCATTGTGTATTTTGTTATGGGAAAATAGCAATTGTTTATCTGAAATGTAATTATCTTCAATGTATACAGATGAGATTTTTATTGACCCAAAGAAATATCTTACATTAAGCTTTAGACTTTAATAAAATTTTTAAGTGATGCCATTGTATGATTTTATTATTTATAAAATTATATTATTTCACAAAAGCGTATAACTTTCCAAATTAAGATCCTATAAGAAATACAATTACCAATTGCTCATCAAAATAACTTTTACTCTCTATAAAGGGTTATAGAAACGATAATAAATGATATAAAATGTATGAATTAAATGAAATTATATTTTCATTTATTACCCATTTACATTTATCTATAGATATAGGTATAGATACCTAGCATTATACTGGTTGTTTTACCAAAATCATTCAAACATATTTAACATTTTTTGCTTCATTTTTTAAATGTAATAATGATTTATTACTTAAATTTCTATCTTTTTTCAATCTCAGTGTTTCACTGTACTGTATTTACATAATTATTTATGAAATATTTTAAAATATCCATTGTTTTAGTAAAAATTGAAAATTAGATGGAACACACACACAGCCACACACATGCCCCTCTATTTAGGTTAAGAAATAATTCAGAAACACCATTTTAAGCAATCCTTGGAGTCTACCTTTGTCACTGAGTCTAGTCTAAACATTTTTGTAATACAAAAAAAAATTATCTGGACTTTTTCAGTGTGATCTATGCCAAGAAATCAAGGAAAGTGATAAAAGCTGGAAGAGAGAGTATGCATTAGTGAATATTTATATTGGCAAGATCTGAAAATTTTATAAAAGTAAAACAAACACAGAGGTTGCTTATTTCTGAAAGGAAATCAGTCTCCCTGAATTTCTTTCAGGAAAATATAATTGCCCAGTATGATATAAATCACTATTGCTATCTCTAACAAATTAACTTGAAATGTTGGCAATGCCAAGGAGCTGCATTAAGTTTTCTCTTGTTTACTTTTTCCTAATCACCATAAAAACCCTTAGTGAAACAATTATTCTTAAAACAATCAGGACAATATATCTCTATAAAGGAGAAAATCGATTTAACAACAAAACTAGATTTATCTCTATTGATCTAAAGGCGTTCAGTGTAATTTTAGTGAATTATGCCTGGCTCTCATTTCCTCACAGAAATTTTTCAGTGATGTTCGAAAGGCAGATTGCAAACTACTGCATAATCTTTTGCATGCTATTTACCTGCTGTCTTAATCACTGCTTTTCAAAAAAATATATATATGGGAGACTGAGCCAAATATTTATTTTCTATTACATGAAACAGTATTACTATTGTGTGTGACTTAGTTAATAGTACTTACCTAGGAACCTCATGTCATTTTTTTCTTCAATTCATTAGTAAAGAAATCAGGTCTCCATAAAAGGATTCAGTGTTAAAGAAACAAATCCAAGTTCATCTTATGAGAACAGAATTAGAAAGATTAAGAGGTAATATGATTTTTTCTTCTTAAATAAGAGTAATTTTTAAAGACACTGTTAACACTTTCATATCTGAAACATCTTCACAAGCAGGAAGGAAACAAAAAAGAATTAAAGCAGATTTTTTAAAATGTAGTTATACTGTGCTGTATGCCATATAAATTGTATGTATCATTTTCAGAGAAATATAAAAAATGAATATTCTAAAAATATCTTAGAGATGGTATTTGTTGTTTGCATGGCTAAATGGGTCATATTGACTTATATCCCTTTCAACAGTAATGAAAATACTCCATTTTGTCAATATGTTCTCAGAATATTTCTTCATCTGAAATATTGTACATTTCTGGTTTTTGCTAGAAGCACTAGAAAATTTTATGAATAAAGCATCCCTTTTTTAGAAAAAGAATGATTAAGACATGTACTTCCATGTAAAAAGGTTAAACAAGGAATATACTTAAACATATAGTTGAAAGATTTTTCTTTGTAAATCTTAAATTGAATATTAATAAACCAATAAAATAATGTTATTCTATAGATAATTGCCTTTCTTATTTTTAAATAATGATTTTCACTTTTATCATAAATAAGGTGTTTGCTAAATCAATACACAATACACAGTTAAGTTACCAATGTAAAATACTACCTCATTTCACCATTTAAAAAATTTGGATTCACAAATTCATGGCAATTAAGTTTTGTTGTCATGTATTCTTAACAAAGTTCATGTACAATAGATGTTTGAAAAATATAAAGTTTTACTTATTTTGTTTAGTTAGTGATAACTCAATTGCTATCTCCCATCAGACTTAAAGGCATCAGTGGTGTTTGTGCAATCACGCAAAGTAGTATTGATATTGGAAACTGGTATATTTAATTCTTACTATATTTATAAAAAGCTTTGTTTACATAAATATGATTCTAACATTAAGCAAAATAGTTTGAGATATAAGAAAGGAAAAATTTTAGTTCCTAACATTGAAATAACACTCTATTATACTATATAATAATTATCCCTTTTAAACCATCAAACCATTAGTTAAAGCAAAAGAAACAGAATTAAATACTAAATAGGAAATACAGATATATTTCTAATGAAAACTGATATTTAAGGATCACTTAAACTAGCAGAAAACTTTCAAATTGATTCTATAGATCTAGGCACATTGTAATCACATTTGTAACATAAATCTTTGTTCCAAATCTATTGTTACTAACATGAATGTATATTATTAATTATTATTATATTATTAAAATATAACTGTCAAATTGAATAAGGAAAACTTTTAGAAATATGATTTTTACTGGTTTTTATATAATATGAAAATGTAATCTTTGATATAATATTTTAGTAACTTCCTGTTATATCTATATAATCTTGTTTTTTATAGTAATATAAACATCATCAAACATAAGTAAATTGGATTACTTGTATACATTCTGTTTCTGTGAATAAAAATTGAAAATACATTGAGCTTTTTATTATATAAAAGAAGTAATTCTTAAACTGAATTTTAATAAACCAATAAAATAATGTTATTGTTCAATAGGTAATAATTGCCTTTATATAAACTCAAAAATATTGTTTAGAGTGATTAATATACAATGCTCCATTATGCATCTGGGAGTGTTGATGCATAATTTTTAGTTCTAATGTTATTATGTAATTGAGAGAACATGTTCATTTGCTCTAATAACTACTAAGATGCACTTAATAAAATGAAATGTAATAATACTTGTAATTTAATCTATTCATGGAAGTAATTTTAAAAGTCTACCACTCTCCTTAATGTGGATAACATTCATAATTTATAAAGTGTTGTGATGCAGAATTGACAATGCCATTGTTTTTTACACTTTGAGATGATTCTGCAGTCTTCATATCATCTGCATACCAACCTCAGGATTATCAAGGGCAAACAAAAGATAATTAACACCAGAAACAGGCAAATGCAGGAGCTACCGACTGAGGGTTCTCATTTAATGCAAGACTTCTGAAAACCAGAAAATGAAATAACTATAGAAAAGCTTGTCTCTGAAAAAAAATTTCAATATCCTATTCTTTATATGAACCTTTTTACCCCAGTTTGTAAAGGTAACTTTTCTGACAACATAGTCTGAAAGTGGTGTAGTCACCATTTATAGCAGTTAGCAAAAGTAGTTTTTAAAGAGTAAATTTCAAATTACATACTTTATAATTGTAGTTTCTTTAATACCTGTTTTAATTATGAGTTTATGATGTATGTATAAGAAATAGAAAATAAACTATAAACTGCTATAACTTCTATCATGTTTTTACATTTGCAAAGTAGAGTAAAATAAAAAAGAATTTTATACAATTAAACAGACTATTTTAATCTTAGTTGCAATTTATATAACACTATATGCAGATACTATTATGTGTTTAAATGATGGTTCCAATTCATCAAAATCTTTCATTTATTTATATGAAATTATATTAGTGGCAGAGGAATATGCTACATTAACCTTGATTATATCACTATCTTACTGGTTAAGTAAAATTATTTATATCTTCCCAACTAAGTGCCCTTTAACTTTTCATAAATCATCACTATTAGTGTGATTCACATATATGGGTATTTTCACTTTACAATACAACACAGGGCAATTATTAAATGTTTTAAAAACTGAACTTCTACAGTTCTGAAATAATAATTATAAAATTAGGTTTGAAATAAATAAAGTGATGTATTTTATAACAAACTTATATGTTAAAGACATTTTCTAAATGTTAAGCTTGTCTGATAAAGTATCATGTTATTAATAATTAGTTTTAAGTGAAGTGAATGAGTTAATGACAAGCTTTGTAGTTTATAATCATAAAAGAATCATATTGGAATATGGCTTTTTATCACATGGATTTTTATATAGCATGGATATAATCACAGTTTAAGTCTTATGGAAATAATTATGTATTGTAGATCTCTGATGTAATATAGTTGCTAGTTCATTTCCCAAACACCATCATTAAATGGATATTCCATAAAACCTGTCCATTGGCAAGATGATTGAGGATATATTATTTCCTTTTGAGATAAGTTTTTTCTTGTTATATGTTAATATCCATTATCTGCCCAACTTTCAAAAGGGGCCAAATGAGATTTTATATCATATTTAGTTTAATTCAATTCTAAGTATAACCAAGGTTAAATGTAATGATATGCTTACATTTTAAAATATCAAGTCATTGCCTATAACAAATACGCAGTTAAAAATAAAATAAATTCTTATGTGGCATGATTAAGAGTATCATTTTAGTCATATCTGCAGCCCCTCTCTACCCAACTGCTTTCCTCTGCATATATTTTTCTTGTTGTTAAGTCACAGTGCTCCATTTTTTTTTTCTTTTGCTTACCATCATATCTTCCTACACTTCCCATTCAATGGCCACACAAAGCCTATCTTCAGTTACCGTCTAATGTCTTGGACGTCTCTCCTAAAATCTGGGCCTCATAGATAATTTCATCTGAATATGCTCGCAAATGAACTTGTATCAAAACATTTATTATTTCCCTCCACTTTTACTATAGTCTAAAAAAATGATGTAAGCTCAAAACCTGAGAGTCATCCTAGATTCTTCTTTATTTTTCATTTACTCAATCACAAAGTCCTACCATTCTGTTAATATCTTATGAACATTCTTGGGATATCTTCTCTTCTCTGCATTCCCACTGCCACTGATTTAATGGAGGCCATCATTATTGCTCACTTTCTAATTGTTCTCTCCATCTCCAATTTCAAACCTTCCCAATCAATTCTCTAGATCAAGTGTCAACAAACTTTTTATGTAAGAGGTCAAATAGTAAACATTTTAGGCTGGACATGCGTATAGTCTCCATTGCAACTACTCAACTCCATTGTTTTAGCAGGAAAGCAGCCATAGATACTATGTAAAAGGATATATGTAGCTATATTCCAATAAAACTTTATTTACAAGGAAAGTCATCAGATGGATTTGACAGGTAGATTGTAATTTCCTGACTCCTTCTCTAAAATGGACCCAGAATAAAATTTCTAAATGACAAATCAGATCCCATCGCTAGATTATTTATTCATGGTTTTTTCATTATCTGCAGAAAAAAAAAATCCAACCTCTCTCGCATGATCTAAAAGAATCTTTATAATATCATTTCTGCATTTCACTGCTAGCTTCTCCACACCCACATACTCTGTGTTTGTCCATTCCCATCAATGTGTAGTTGCCCAAATCATCATTACTTTCTTATCTTTTTGTCTTTGCAGAAGCATGGGATAAAGAAATGTCCTTTATTCTCCTTACTGCTGCTTTTCTACTCATAAGAACAAAAACCATGTTTTATTCATTTTTGTATCCTCAGTGTTTGGTCCAATGCCTACAAATAGTTTGTTGAATGACTAATTGGTTGAATAAACACATACATATGATTTTACAATGTACAGGGATTTTTAAGAACTATTTTTATTTCAACCACTCTAATCAAGATTCCCCTCTCAACTATGTAGTTAGGAACACAGTTCACGTGTTCGGTTTAGACAGCAATCACTCCACTGAAAAATAGATATGCTTTTGTCCCATTAATATAAAATACCCTACACCTGATATTTAGTGTTATATTTATGTGACTAATATTGAAAAAGTAAAAGAAAAAAATTGAGAAAGGGAGAACAAGAGAGCCACTTTATAGGCTGTCAAGCTATGAGTTTTGATATCACTTATGCCACTCCAAATAAATATTTTATGTATATACATAATATATAGAATGTTCTTAATAAATAGGAAGCATAGCACTTCCTTTGCATACAATTCTAGATAATGTTAGTTAATAATTTAGTGGTTAAGAGCTGTGATATTAAGCCTTCATTAAAGAACATATGTATACTTAATTATTGTCAGAAAATCCCTTCACTTTTGAATAAATGCAAAATTTCTCGTTAAGATACAAAATATACTATTTTTAATTGATATTCTACAATTTAATAATAATTTAATTTCTTACTAGTAACAAATATATGTTTACATAAAACTTTATTATATGTTGATCTATTAATGATTTTAAAGACTTGTAGACTTAACTATATAGCCTGAATAGATTGCCTTTTTTTTGGTGACTTGAATAGTTTGAGATAAATAATCACTGATGCCATGGGTTGATCATATGCCTAACTATATAAAATAAATTTAACTGTTCTTTTTATATTATACTGGCAAACATTAGTCTATGTCAAGGCACATAGCAAGACATATAACTGGCTTAATTATTTCTACTAAAATTACACACAATTTTACTGATTTGACTACATGAAAACATGTAACTAAAACTAAAGCTAAAGTCTTCTTGATTTACCTGAAAAAATTTAATCAAGTCAATTTTAATTCCATACATATTTTAGTTATCCTTAAAAATGCATTGTGGCAGTTAAAGATGGTCACAGATTCTTTGACATGCTTCCTATGAAGACGTGGGATCTACTTTCTCTCTCTTTGAATCTGAGCTGGCATATGACTTCTTTGGTTAACAGGTTATGGAGGAAGTGATGCCATGCCATTTCTGGGACCCATCTTTAAAAGGACTGGCAGTTCCATCTTGGCTTCCTGAGCCTCCACACAAGAAGTCCAACTTTATGTAAGAAGTAATGTTATTACATGGAAATGGAAAGTGGTCCCACCGGGCTCAGCCTTCCAGACATCTTTGTCAATGTACTAGGGAGGTAATGTACTAGTGAAGCCACGTAGGGCCTTCTGGACCAGGCCAGCCACTAGCAGAATACCACCAAGTGACCTCAACTGATGTTAATGGAGCATAGGTCTTTAGCTAAGACTGATCAAAATTTGTGACCCACACAATCCTGAGATGTGATAAATAGTATTTTAGACTAACATGTGATTTCACAGTAGATAACATAAAGCAGGCATTTAAACATTCTAAATACTCAAACCACAATTTACACAATAATTACTGAAATTATAGGACTTAAGGCTATGAAATGACTTTTATCCATGCAATTTATATAAAAAGTAGATTTATCTTAATCTAAAATAACATCATTTCTCTATTTTAAGGAGTAAAAGAACTTGGATAAATAAAAGTAATTATTTGTATGATTCATTTACTCAAAATGAAAATCTTTATGAAAAATTAAGTGTAATATATTTAGAGCTTTATCCTATTACGCATTTTGGTGTACATTATCATATTCAACTGATTCATGTATCTCCCTGAGTTAGGCAGGGTAGATATTATTATTCCCATTACAAATATGGGAAAATTGGAATTTATAGAGAAGATGGCTCATTTCAGGCAGCCCAGCCACAAAGTGAGCAAACCAACATTAGGATCCAAATTTTCAGAATTCACATTCAGTCCTCTTTTACCTTTATCTACATTGACTCTGGTATCAGACAGCCTGTACATGAAATTTCTATACCAACACCTTGTATAAAGTCTGATACATTTCTAAGGAGATACACAAGAGCTTTTTCTTAATGAGTTAACTCACAAGATTCCTTCTATTAGCAATAGGAATTTTCTGTCTAGGTAGAGGAATACTTTTTGTTTAATATTATCTTAACATTGACATATTAACATATAGGAATAGTCTAAGACTATAATTATTAGGATTTTGAAATAGTGATTAAATGTTTACAAATAAGGTATTTAAATTTTATTTGTATATTTACTGAATGTGAATTTCAGGATGCAAGAAGTTGGGCTTAATTTTCTCCACTGAATTTCTTTAAAAAACTATTATACTCCCTGTATTTTATTTATAGGCATAAAAATCAGTTGATATGTGAATTAGTCAGCTACTGAAATAGGTTGTTTTAGTGCTATAGACCTAAACTATAAATTCATATCATAGTCCAATTTTCTTCTTGGGTTCTTTTCATTTTTTTCCCTTAAAATTATTCCTAATATCCCTAATTATTCCCACTGTACCAATATTTTTAGAAAATCATATTCTTTCTCATTGCTCACATTCCTTAAATATCAGTAAATTATCATCTCTACCTCTAAGCACTGTTTCACCATGTTCTATCAAGTGAGATCCTGCAAGCTTTCTTCATTAATTACTGTCACCTCTTCTCTTAATCGTTTTGAATTTTTGGAACTTTCTTTAATTTGTCTTCTCAAATTGGGATAACTAAAATTAAATGTGCTATTCAGAGAGTATTTTCACTGTAGCCTTTTTCATCTCTTTACAATATTAATCATAAGATTATTTACCTCTTTTAAGGTTTTAATTTTCAATCATATTCTAGTTAAGATGCATTCAAAATAATTTAAATATTGCAGTTAAAGTGCAAGCCTACAATTCCATATTAACTCTCTGAATGACAAATCTTACAGTGTACTAAGATATCAACAAAGTGAATGTCTTTTCAAAGAATGACAAAGATTTCTATGAAAGCTGGGAAATACCTTACCTGAAGTTTTCTGAAACTAAAAATATATGAAACATTGGACAGAAGATTGCATGTCAGGCCACTGGACTACTCCAATCCTAGAGAAGTCATGTTTTATTTAAATATTTCCAGGAAGGCTGATTAGGACAATTGCTTATATACATACACATTTTAAAATAATTTAAACAGGTCTTTTTGTCTTGTGCATATAAACACATGTGTTTGTATCATGTACATAATTATCCTTCTACTCAAGATAATAAAAAGCAAAATAGCAGCCCTAACTGAATAATATTACAAAGAAAAACAAGTATAAATATAATTTTAAACTAGTCATGAAGGCAAAAATACTTCTATTAATAGTTATCATTCCACAAAAGTTTGCTGCTACACATTTTGTCACTTTAAGAATCTCAAGACTGAAATCCTGCTAAATATTTGGAAGATGTTAAAATAGTGGACAGAATCTAGCTAATAGAAGTCAGAATAGCAGAGCATCTCATTGTCTAGAAAACTAATGTTTCAAAATAGTCTGCCTAAATCAAATGTTTTCCTGCATAAAATTTTTTAGACAATTTTGTATTTTGGGTTTTTTTTTCTTGAAATATCTTTCATTTTTAAAGTGGTATTCATTCTGATAAGCAGTCACTATTATTAAGAAAAAATTACTGAAGAGAGATATTAAGAAAGCATTTCTTATAAAACTATGAAGACAAGTTACAAAAACCCAAAGCAGCATTAGAACATGAACCAATTAATTAAAATAGAATACACTGATTCACAGAATCTCATATGTGATTGTGGACCTGTGTGAGGAGGTAAATGGCCCCTAGTGAACTGGAAGGCCCATTTTCTCATCAAACTTATTAGTAGTTGCATCGACCAGCATGAAAATAGATTCTTGGTGTGAAATCAAAAGAATGAGAAAATATGAAGAATACCCCATAGGGAATAAATTTCATGAGGATAGTGATTTTGTAAGAATAAGAGCTAATACTTATTAAGTGTCATTAACTGATTAAGCACTGTGGTAAGTACTTTCTGTGTATTAACTCATTTAATTGTCATAACAACGCTAATTATTATCATTCTCATTTTATAGATGAAGAAGTTAAGACGCAGAGAGGTTAAGAAATGTTCTGTCTAATCGCTAATAATGGGTAAAGCTGGTAATTGAACCCAGGCAGTCTGGCTCCAGAGTTTAATTATTCCCATAGTCCTCAAACTCGAGAGAGTGTATGAGAATCATTTGGGAGGCTAATTAGAATACAGATTTGTGGGTCTCACCCCCAGAGTTTCTGATTTAGGATGTCTGGGGAGAGAACCAAAACTTTCCATTACTAACAAAGTCCCTAGGTAATTCTAATGCTGCTGGTCCAGGGACTCCACTCTGAGAACCACACTGTACTGCCTCTAAGGAATTACTCTTGCCAAACCTTAAAGCATACAATCTTAGGCGCTATAAAATTTTGCTTTACAGGATTTAAATGTTTACCTTGATCAAAGCAAATAATAGATCAATTTGCAATGATGGTACATTATAATTAAGCTGACCATTAGGAAAGTTACACAGGTACAAATCCGTTCATTCAATAATCTTTCAATTGCCAATCATGGGTTTAGGGGCTTGAAATACAACATTGGGCAATATATATTGATCTTGCTCCCAAACTTCACTTTAGGAAGATGTAAATTAATAGTTCAACTATAGTGTGATGAGTGTTACTATGGATGGGGCAAGGAGGTAGGGATTGAAAGAATCAGAAAAAGTTTCACAGAGGAGAATTTTTTGAATTATCTTAACATGTGAATTGAAGTTAACACTGATGTATGTTCTCACGACCAGGACAAATGCAAACTCATGAAGATAAGAAAAGACATGTTGAACACTGGAAATTATTAAGTATTAGGTTGGCTGCAGTTCAGGGATGGGGCAAATGGGTAGGAGGCTGAGTAAAAGAAAATTATTAATAATATGAATATATAGAAAATTACTAAAGCAAGAGAACTTCCTGGAGTTTTGCTGAGAAGTCACTGAGAGCGAGAGATATACTAGTGATGTTTTCTAGATAGGCAACTCTGGAAAATGCAGAGTTAATAGCATGCATTAACCTAGTAGTTGTGTGAAGGACAGTTTAGAATAAGAAACCTTAGAGGCAAGGAGATCAGTCCTATCAGGAAATGATGTGAGAGTCATATAAGAAAATGGTCATGAGGTTGAATTGAAAAAGGTAGATCAGATAAATAAATAAATCACACCTGTATGCTGCTGTTGTAAGTGGTGTTTTAAGTACTTTACATATTATAACTCAATCCTCACAAGAAGCCTATGAGTCAAGTACTATCTTTTTGTTTGTTATATAGTTCAAGAAACTGAAGCACAGAGAAGGTAGGTCATTTTCCCAAAGTCACACTGCTTGTCAGTGGTAGAGCAAGGACTTCAACCCAGGTATTCTGGCTCTGGAGTCCGCTTTCCCAGCCAGGCCTGGTGAGGGACTGAATGTGGAAAGTGAGAGGAAAAAAAGGCGTTTAAAAAGCTCCCACTCTAAACACATATTTAAGCTAATAAATATGTACACGCTATCCAGAATGCATAGCCTGGCCAACTAATCCATTCAAGTGATGATCTAGTAGAATGAATAGGAGACCAGACATCCCTTTCAGCAGGTTTTTTTTTTTTTTTTTTTTTTTTTATTTCAGCTTATCATCATGGTGATGAGTGTGTTGCACACTGTCTGGGGAATGGTCACGCTTGAAGGTGTTCTTTATTGTGACTCTCTAACACTGGAGTGGAAATGATGTCTTTCAGAGAGTATGATCAATGAAATGGATATTGTTTCTAGTGCTCATGCTGACACAGGGACAACGCATCTTCCTCTGGCCTACCATGCTAAGGTTATGGTTCTGAGAACAACTACTAGGTTAACTCTGGGACTCCCATTCCTGCTTCAAATTTGTTCTGTCAACATTTAGTAAGGGCCTGTCATTTATTAGGCACTTTTCTTGGTAACAGGAGTATAGCAATGAAATAGACACAGTCCTGGCTTAGGAGAGTCAACTATGGGTATGTGCACATTTCATTGTATTATTAATGTAACTATGCAGTTCTATGGTAGCCAATGTATAGGTTTCTACTGAAAATTAGCAGGGTCAAGATCACACAACAGTGTTGAAGTGTGGCCACAGCTATCAAACTTCTCATCACTTTCCAAATGACTATAGCTCC